>NC_091823.1:38106687-38406687 GCF_038994185.2 Dermacentor albipictus
GGCAACGCGCGAGGCGAGCGTCCCATCGCCACCGAATATGACCCTTGCTTTTTTTTCTTTTTTTTTTCTCCCCGCTCTTTCGGGACGACGCACACAAACAACCTCGCGACCCGCGCTGCTGATGGCCAACTCCGGCGGCGCGCTTGTCTGGCTGCTAAGAGCGCTTCCGAGCTCCACCAGCCTACATCCGTGCACCACTGTGAAAGCTACACAGCAGGCATCGGCTAATCGACGGTTGTATTCACAATGTGCAGTTCCTCACACGTCACGCGAATTCGTGATTGCCAGGTATAGAAACAGTGGAGGTTAATTGGGATACCTAGTAATTCTACCTATTACTCCTTTCCCTTACTTCTCGTGTACGGTAGCTAACCGGACGCTCGTCTGTTTGACCTCCCTGCCTTTCCTCTCTTTGCCTTCGCTCTCTCTAGCCTTCACAATCATTTCGTTCGTGCGCCCTTAGTTCGGCTTCCAACCGGAGTTTCCCCTTTGGCAAGGCTGCACGGATCTCGTCGCAGGAGTTGGGATTGCCGACCGCTTTCGTCCGGAGTCGGCGGCCTTTCCGACGTCGTGGAGATAGCGCTTTATGAACGCGCTTCGCTCTCGAACATTCGCTACGACAGGTGCTTTCCGCCACGCGAACACGGGTGCGATAAACGTGACGCAGAGCTCCATCCATTTGGATTTGAAGCACCCATTCAGAATCGCCTTGCTCTATCTCTTTCCCATTCGAAGCGACCGCGATGCATGGACAGGCTGCAGACACTACAAGGACAGCGGCCCACTGTCTATAGCGTCAACCCTCTTGTTCAACGCGTGGCTATCGCTACTTCTTGTCCAGTCCTGGTGGGGCGTCAGAAACAGAGGCTAAACTGAGTGCGTTACGTGATGAAATAGAAGGGTACAGATGCTCGTGGGTACTGAAATGATTCCGGGAGGTAGCGTTCCTGTTTTTGAGACTTTACAAAAGCAACAAGGAAGGCTGCGACGGTTACACAGTCGTTTCTAGCAAACAGTTGCCCCCTGCAGTTGCACTGCTGGCTTTTTGGCAGTATTAGTTTTATTGCAGAGGTGCACGCTTCGCAGGAGCATGAATTCAATGATACTATAACGCGAAAACTTCTCTCTTGTGCCTAGCCCACTTGTAAATCTGCAATATGAAACAAGACCAGCCTTCTTGCTCTGTATAGTTATCGTTACATTTTTTTACTACCTGAAGAATGAATAAAGAACGTCACGAAGCCATCATTGCCGACTAGCTTCAGTGTATACGTGTATACATCAGTGTATACGTTGCTCACTCTCACGGACGTTGTAACACTTCAAACTGTTTTCGAAACACTGATGCAGTCTAGTAGATCGATATGTTGAATTGAGGTTTCTAGGCTTTGGAAACCTTAAACAACATGTAGCGAAAATATTACTTTGTTTTCTCCACTATTTCACAGCGGTGTACTTAAGCTTAGTTGAATCTGCGTGAAATTGTCTTTAGGTGTAGGGTTAATGCATGCGCTATGAGGTACGGAGGCTGGGTCAAGTTCTTAAAGTTTGTTGCCGTCTCCCTCTCAATCCATCTATTTTTCTGCATAGCGATTTCATTGTTAAGGGATGAAATCCACTTTGTTATTTTATGCCGATATCAACAGTACAATAAAATGCGATGCATCGGTGACGGGTCATCGAACGTGTTGTACGTGAAAGAAAGTGGTTCCCTCCTTTTTTTAGCATTGTAATATATTTCCTCTTAGCTTTTGTTTTACTTTTATATTGCTAGCGTATACCGCTTACTCCGCTATTGTAAAGGTTCGAACAACTTCAATCAAATTACTGATGCGCTCTTCGCTTTGCAGGCAACGTGCGCATTTCAGAAACACCTGCGCCTCTGCTTACATAACTTGAACGAACGCTTAATCTAATCTAATCAATTCATATAAGCCTGCGCGAAATACCTTCTCGCGTCTTTGAATATGAACAACAAGTTTGTCAGACCTAAGGCATTGACCTTTCGCATGACGAACTCCACTGATAACGTAGCCCGTGCGTAAGACATCCAAGCAAAATTAAATAAACATACTGAAGCCAGTCATGTTTCGTAAGCTCCTGAATTCATAATTTCATTTATATTAGAAATTGCACCTACACAAAGCTCTAGCCGATAACGCAACGCTGGAACGCTTTCATTTTTCTATATTTGAAGACTGGAAACCTGTTCTCATTTCGTGCGTTTACGAAACACTGGCTGACTTAAAAAACAAAAGAAAAAGGGCCTTCGGGGAAACAACAGGTCACTGCGCAAAGAGTTGTTATATGAACACTGCTACAACACATTGCACTCTCATGGCTGCGGAAGATACTAAACGTGTTTAACTAAGTACACAGAAGTGTGCTCCAACATAAATGACCAAAATGGCCTCAGTATATAATCAAGTGCCTGATACGATCAAGTGTCTTTTCGGCATTGTGGATTGACGCTGTGAGGAAAAGTCGACAATCGCTTTGATTATTCTACATCATTCTGCAAACGCATCAAACTTTAGAGCAACACAGTTTCGGCAACGTTACGTCGTGTCTGCTGTCGCGGCAACGTGACATTGCAGCATACTTCGTACTTTGCGACTGGCCAAATCAAGCACAATATGAACATTAATCACAAAACGATATAACCAAATAACATCAGACTTCAGCTTTATTAGGAAAGCAAAAACAGATTCTTGGCTCCTTGGTGATATGCTATCATTTGGAGTTCTGTTATCACAGCTGCATGATGCTACCGTACTGTTATTACATTAGGCTAATAGGCAAATAATTGAAGATGTGATGGCAGCGAAGTTGCTACACTGCAGAGGGGAAAGATTATTATAGGTAGTTAGTAGAAAACTTTATTTGCACCTTTACGCTTAGTATCATACTGTAAGAGGTGCCTTAAGTTTTACATGGCTTGCAAGTGTCTCGCAACGATACCCTTAAAACTGCTCTTTATTCATGCGGCATCACCAGCCTAGCTACAAAGTTAACACTATTTCCATTCTGGGGACTACAGTAACGAGCAGAGTGAACACTAACTTCTCGTCTTTCTATTTATCAGAAAGACATCGAGTAGACGTCGCAGCATACCCTCTACAAATAAACGTTGCAATGTGCTGAGTGACGCATGAGCTGTGTGATAGCATACCCGGAAGAACCAAATCATATTTGCCGCTTTCTCCAACTTTGGCAGCGTTGTCCGGAGCCTGGTTCACTTGTTATACGTCAAAATTGGGACGGCGATGCTATTACGACCACGGCAGGGCTGCGATTCGAGCAGAGTCGGTCAGCTTTTCTCGCGAAAACCCGGAAGGGGCCTCTTTGTGCTTCCCCAAAGTTTGCGGAGAGCGGGCGCGTCGTTATCTGATCGAAGCCAATGCGGCGGCCCAAGTGGCTCTATCGAGTGGGGAAGACGCCTTTCTCGTCATCTCGCTGCTTGAGCGCCGTTTCCGTCTTTCTCTGCAGATAGAGAGACGCTCTATCTGAAAAAAAAGTCGTCTGTCTTCAGCCGGCCTTTATTTTTCTTCGCGTGGACCCCTCAGCGGTGCCCTTAAAACTTGTCAGAGTGCAAACTCATGTCGACATTTACAGTCGTCAATTGGAACCCGCAAGTATAATAACCGGTGGCCCGACATTTTCCTGCAAATCGAGCGGAACAGGCTGAAAACAGGAAGGTGCTTGCTTATACCGACCTACTTGTGGCGCAGACGACACGCAAAACGAAAAAAAAAATAGAAATCGACTGTCAAAAAAAACAGAGAGTGAGAAAAGGAGATAAACTGAGATGACCTGCTGTGCTGGCTCCTAATAAACGACGCTGCGATACGTTTACATTGCCCAGTGGCTTCTTTAAAGAGGTAACTTGTGGCAACTTATGCCCTAAAAGTAAAACCAGGCCAATTTTTTCGCTACTTCTTCGCTATAATGCGATGCGCACAGCAACTGCCGCCAGTCTGGTACACAAGTGTCAAATTGTCGGTAGAAATTCTGCACACAAGTGTGACGTGATAGCAACAGAAAGCTTGGAAGTTGCGTGTTATGTACCAGCTGTCCCACATAACTTGTGCCAGAATTTTAAAAAATATGTTAAGTGCCACGTAGCTGAACAGAACCAATGTAATGTTGTTTACCGTCGATTGGAGCAGATCAGACTTTTTTTGTATTTCGCCTAATTACATAATCAGTTACTAGTAGTTAGATATTATATACAGAGCCAATGTGTCAATAAGAAAATTGTAGATAATTCCGAAAAATTCCTAATCCAGCTTTCTGTTGCTCCATGTGTTCTACATAAAAGTTTTTTTTAATCAATTACGCCCGATGGACAGTCCGCGAAATACGAACAAAAACGATGTCGTGTGTGTGTGTGTGTGTGCGTGTGCGTGTGCGTGTGCGTGTGTGTGTGTGTGTGTGTGTGTGTGTGTGTGTGTGTGTGTGTGTGTGTGTGTGTGTGTGTGTGTGTGTGTGTGTGTGTGTGTGTGTGTGTGTGTGTGTGTGTGTGTGTTTTGGAAAGCGTGTGGAAAGAAATAAAAGTGTCGAGAATAATTTTCAGAAATATATTTCGGAGTATCCGCCGAAGTCCTTACTGACCTTGAATCTGATTCTGAATCTCAATCTTGGATCATCAGTCTCTTCAACAGAGAATAGTGTTATGATTAAGTTAACTTAGGTTAGGTTAGGTTAGGTTAGCTTTCTATCAAGCCCTCGAAAAATCCTCCTCCGCTAAACAAACCGAGTTATTTTATACATTTTACTTCTAGAGGTATTCTGTGCAACTGTGCCATCCAGAGCATAGCTTTCCCGTTCTGCTAATGCTACCGTCGAATTGTGTCCTCCTGCTGCTTTAGTCCCCTCTCGTTGATTTTTCGGGGACCCAATTTTTCATCTCATTGTGTCGAATGCCGTCAGCGTAACAAATGGAGACTCTTTCAAGTGACGCTCTCCCTAAACAAGCAGCCAAGGGACGCCCTCGAAACAAGGCTTCGTATAGTAAGCGCATTGTAACGTAGTTTCGCTGCCGCCGTTGTTCCCCTTCCTAAATCGCTTCTGGTTCATCGCACGTAGTGCAGAACGTGAGCAGAAGGGCGAAATCGCTCCCGAGATAAGGTGCGTGATTTCGCCGTTCGCACGCAGGCCGCAGCACCTCCGCTGATGAAAGGCGCACAGTTGCGTCCCCACGCGCAACGTGTTCGGAAAAAATGAAGTTTGACCCTTTTCTCCACGTTTCGTTTTTTTATTGTTTCCATTTAAATGTTTTTTTTTTCTTTGTTCTTTTTTTTGCGGGCTCCATATGCTCCACGCCGGGCAATGGACAGTTCGCCATTAAGGGGCCCTCATACACAGATTCGCTGGTCATCCACCTAAAGGGGAATGGCATCCTTTCTTTTTTAAGATGTCTGTAGGTTTCACAACCCTCTTTATTATGCAACCGTATTATAGCAGTTTTTATCTTTTAAATTTCTTTGATGACATAGCCTGCGGGCATAAAGAATAGTGAGGTGAAAAACCGCACCCTATTTAGTCATTTCGAAGTTGCCACATCGGCTGCCTTAATTTCTCCTTCCTGTGGCAGCGGACTTGTATCCAACGCTGTAGAGGTGACCTTTGCTTTAATATCTTCACATTACTATTCCGAGAAGCGGTAATAAACCATACAAATTAAGAAATTCACTGGAATTTCGCAACGGGGTCGTTTAATGTGTGATGGTGTCACTTTTTGTAAACTTGCTTTTACTTTGGGTAAGCACGCCTCACAGTGAACGTAGATTTGCAAGCTTGTAATTAATTTTTTTTGCGTCAGAGAGAAAAAAAAGATCATTTATGTTTATTAGGGTGGATCGTGTGCTAATGGCGCCCATCGGTAATTATGATGCCATTATTTCTTCTTTTGGGTGCGTTCCGTAATTTCATTGCAGAACTTTCTTTTATTACGTTCTTGTGTCATTTTTTGCCTGCGCTCGCAAATTCGCCATGATTAATAATACTGCAAGCTAGTGAAGAGAAAAAATCGAATAAATGGCAGTGAGGTTAGCCAAAAATGTCCTGCTTGCTACCCGCCATGGGATAAGAAGGATTTAGAGAGATAAGAATGAGACGAGTACCGAAACGTAAACTGGCGCGCAAAATTGAAGCGTCACGCGTCCCATTCACAGCCTGTCTTGCAGGCCCGTAGGTTGCCGAAAGCGTACTAGTGTAAAGAGCAAGTTGGAAGAAAAATGAGCATGTTTCAATTCTCTCATAATGATTCGTTTTCTGCAGTTCTGCGGCCACTTTTTTGGTTCGTTAGGACAGTTTATATTAGGTAAGCAAAACTTGAGCTGTACTATTACGTTATAAAACGTTATTTTTTCAAACACACTAACTGGCAGGAGAGGGGTGAGATCATGCTGATCTTACTGCTGCTTTATGCAGTCTAAACTCCCCTCCTCCCCCCCCCCCTTTTTCCCCTTTAATGTCAGTTTGAAATCTTATAAAAGATTTCTGGCACTCTCTTTCTTTTATACTTTTTGTTTCCCTACCTTTAAATCCCACGCTGTCGAATCAATGCTTCTATTCGACATATTAAAAAGGTCCACGATATGCTAAACTGTAGGACTCTGTAATTTCATGCTTACTTTCAATCAGATAATGCGTAACAATGGCCTTTTCTTATGCAAATGTCTCCTAGCTAGCTAGCTACCTTATGCAAATGTCTCCTAGCGTCTATGGCTTGGAGTAGCATTTTCAAATGCGTACTCCTTTCTTATCGGAATGTCCGACAACCCACTTTGTGACTTCTGCGGGTGCAATGAAACAATCGCGCACCTTCTTTGTGAGTGCTCTCGTTTCAACCCGCAAAGAGCAGTCCTCTCAGCCACCCTAGACAAACTGGACAAGCGCCCACTGTCAGAAAACAAGATCCTTGGACACTGGCCTACGCGAACATCAGCGCGATCGGCTATGAAGGCACTGCTGCGGTATTTAAAAGACACTGGACTTTCTGGTAGATTGTGACTTCACTGTGTGACTCAGGATTATACGGTGCACTGCATCACAGTAGGAACGCCTTTGCGGGCTGCGTGACAGTGCCCACAGAAACAGTTTGTGTGTACGTGCGTGTGTGTGTAGTTTCTTCTTTTTTTTTAATCCTTCTCCCTCTCACCTATCGCTTCCCCTTTCCCCTCCCCCAGTACAGGGTAGCCAACCGGAGATAATCTCTGGTTAACCTCCCTGTCTTTCCTTTGCCTTTCTCTCTCTCTCTCTCTCTCCTAGCTACCCACAATGAAGCGGGGCCGTTAGGTAGTGCCCACGGCTGTTCTAGCAAGGAGACTTTCGTCAGAACAAGAAAATGTTATCAGGGTAAAATATTGACGAGTGTTTTGCTGCATTCTTCCGCCATTTAGTTAACGCCGCTTCGGAGGCGTGATTTCGCAGTAAACCTTTTCCAAATTAGGTGGACGTGAATTCTCACTCGTTGGAAAATGGTTTCAAGTGTGCGAGACAATCATCAGGCATTTGTTCCCGCTTACTGAAAAGCTCTTCCGCGTTTCGTCCCTTGGGCAGTAACTACGACGTGCCCGGCACCTAAACAAAACCCATCGCTGACTCGGAGAAGAACTCCTTGCGCAACGGGTGAGAATTTGAGTCTGTGTGGTTTGCACGAAAGTCCAAACCTGACTAGGCTTTCTCAACATTTATTGAGCTCAGTCACGAACAGCATCGGGCTGCCTGACCTTCTACATCTGACCTTCTTCTACGCATACTGGAGAAGCCGCACTAGTTTTGTGATTACGCTCCATGCAGCCTACGAAACTAAAACACACCCTCGACATTGTCAGTGTCAAAGCGCAAAGGAGGGGGCTGGAATGAAACAAGGATACCACACTTTTCGCCTGTTCATCTTCTACAATCCGACAAGGAATGAAAAACCCAAATGTTTAATAAATCAATTGAATACAGATAGAATCGACGTCACTGCATTTGTTGTTCTCTCTTTATTCCTCTGTCGATCTCTTAGAAAAGATAGGGGACAGGGGGGGGGGGGGGTGAGTGAGGAGGAATAAGCAAGGTTTAAAATTGAATGCTGAAGTAACATTCAGGACAAGTGATAGGTGAGGCTTGACTAGCAACGTAACTTTCTCATTTCTCGGGCTCTCATTACCTGTTCTATGAACGACAAATGAGAAAACTTATATTAGCGCTTACCGCAATATTTACATCTGAAGATCAGCCGGCAACTATTTTATCGAGCAAGAACGGCGACGCTGCCGCCAGTCTTCTTACATTGCAGTCATATCTGCATCCCTGATAGATTCACATGTCGGCAGGCTCTCGGATCAATGACGGCGTATAGAGTCCTCTTACAAAGCGCGTGAAATATGGCGATCTCTGACATGTTAGTACAATGTATGTCTTGCGACTATGTCGTATATACGAGATACCACATTGTGTATGTACATCTTGTAAATCGTGCGATAGACACGCAAACTGTACTATCGCACTTTAGCACGAGCTGCAATGTGAAAGTGCGTGGCGAAGTGGTCCCGCGTTGTAGCCCAAGCTGAGCGTGATAGTACGTCTCGTAAATTGGCTTTGTTTGCGACTTCTGTTGCCTCGCTTCTCCCCGTCTTTCCCCGCTCTCCTTTTGTTCCCTCTTTCTCATTTTCTTCAGGTGCCCATCGTTCAGGTGTCTGATTGATTGATTGATTGATTGATTGATTGATTGATTGATTGATTGATTGATTGATTGATTGATTGATTGATTGATTGATTGATTGATTGATTGATTGATATTTATATGTAATTGGAAATTTTCTCCAGTAACGATAAATCGTTATATGACTAAAGGATGGTAACACGTCGTCATGTGAAAGCATTCCAGCATTAAAGCACTTTTTCAGAACCTGAATGAACAGTAAATAAGAACGCGGCCACGAAACAACGCGTCACTGCCAATGTTAGACAATTAGAGTGCGGCTGACAACCATTTGCTACTACTGTGAGCAATTCGTAAGCAAGAAACACTAAGAAAGTCGCCAGGTTCAACTTTAATGTACTATGTGATGTTTCTCTTGCTTTCATTTTTTTAATATTTCTCCCCTTTATGTGGATATTTTTTTATGGGATCAACTATGTGCGTCGGGGGTACACACATGGGATTTCGCAGCGTTAAAATACGACAAGTAAGTAACTTGGCTTAAGAATCCAGGATGGGGTGTTTCACCACACGTCTTGTAATTTTACTTCGCTTCAGGGCGGGAGAAACATTTGTTCTGGGCACAGCTCATTGATTTGCTGCTGCAGGACTACAATTTACCCGTTTAAAGTGAGCCATAGGCCCAAACAATGAAACGTTCCTTTCCTTCGAGCGCTTCCTAACCTTACGTGAGGCCTCCTTACAGCGAAGGACCGATGGAGGAAGCAAGCATACTCTGAAAGCTCCCTTCACCCGTCCTCACGTAAGGAGCGGTTGCCGCCATGCCTGGGTTCGAGATTATCTCTTAAAAGCTTTAGGCCAACACCAGAACACCACTATTCAATAAAAAAGGTTGTATCGTCGCACAATCTCTAAGTTGATGAGCTAATATAGAGAAGCGTGGACGCTATTTTTTAGTTTTGTTTACTAAATCTAAAGAAGCAGTGCATTACAGTGCGAAACTTGATGTGCTCCAGCAACGCTGGCACGCCGGCGTCGTGCAACGCCTAGCAACGCTTCCATGCCGCACGCTTGACTGAAACGAACGTGCCTGGCAAAACGTACCGTGCTCGCGCTTCTCCGAAGGTGGGCGACAGCACGCACGCGCAAGCAAACGTCACGTGGTTAAGCAGTGAGGCGAAGCGCTGGTTCAGGGCCAGGAGCGGCGTAAGGACGCATGAAGGTAGCTTGGCCCAAACAATAAAACGTTCCTTTTAGGGGTGTGCGAATATTGAAATTTTCGATTACGAATCGAACACGAATAAGGCGAAGAACTCTCTTCGAATATCGAATCGAATATCGAATACATGTGTAGTATTAAAAAATTGCAAGAGAGGTAACAATAGCTTTATTACCCTTTTAAAAATAACATTGCATTTTACAAGGTTGCTTCGAATTAAAGAGGTACTCAATTATAGATAATGGACTCAGGTAATGCATTCAGTCAGGTAAAACGCTTGTTACAGATTGTCGTCACGTGAAGGAAAATTAACTGCTCAATATGGCCAGAAAGTAAACGCTCTCTATGCACTGTCACATTTCTACCGGTAGAAAGGACTCTTTCACTAGGAACTGAAGTGGCAGGGATCGCCAAGTACTTCCGGGCGAGTGCACTTAAAAGCGGATACCTGAAGCGGCCAATGGACTGCCACCACTCACAAGGATTCATGCCCCTTTCCAGAAGAGGCTTTTGCGCGTAGTCTGTTACTTCCCTCTCAGGGGCAGATGCCAAATGTGTCTTCTCTTTGTTCATCACTAGATCGTCAAAAGCATTCCATACACTCGATGCCACCAGTGGACACGAAGTCGACGCTGGCACGGTGGTGTCCCCACGGTGTTCCACGACGGCTTCCTGGAGCTCCCTTGTCACAAGATTTTTCAGCCAGATCATCTGACCAGATGCCTGATGAACTGTGGCCATAAAGCGCGGATCAAGAAACATGCCTAGGCTGGCCACTTCATCAAATTTCCACTCCGCACAAAGAGCCTTGATACATTTTGAATCAATGTTAGCAAACCCTGAGTTGCCTTTGCAACCTTCAAGGCAATGGGGCATTCGAAAAATAACTGGAATTATAAAGCTTGGTGAAAAAGAAACCGAAACTGATCATGTCTCAAATGCCTGAAGCAGATAGACTGAAACAGAGCATACAGATAATGAGCGGATCATGCGAAGTTCTCAGTTAATAAACATGTTCTTAGGAGAATGCGGAGCAAGCATACAATTGGTTAATTGCTCAATTATTCGCAGTCTATCCGGATATTCGCCGTTTCCACCGTTATTCGGCCGTCCTCGGATATTCGTGAATTTCCGAACATGCATTTCTCGAATCGAATGCGCTTCGAATATGGAAAATATTCGATTCGTATTCGAAATTCCGAATATTTGCACACCCCTAGTTCCTTTCCTTCGAGCGCTTCCTAACCTTACGTGAGGCCTCCTTACAGCGAAGGACCGATGGAGGAAGCAAGCGTACTCTGAAAGCTCCCTTCACCCGTCCTCACCTAAGGAGCCGTTGCCGCGTGCCTTGGTTCGAGATTATCTCTTCAAATCTTTCCGCGAACACCATTATTCTATTAAAAATGTTGTATCGTCGCACAATCTTTAAAGTGAATAGCTAATATAGAGAAGCATGGACGCTTTCTTCTAGTTCCGTTTACTAAAGTTAAAAAATAGTTGCGCATTACAGTGCAAAACTTGATGTGCTCCAGCAACGCTGGCACGCCGGCGTCTTGCAACGCCTAGCAACGCCTAGCAATGCTTGCATGCCGCACGCGTGACTGAAACGAACATGCCTGGCAAGACGTACCGTGCTCGCGCTTCTACGCACGTGGGCGACAGTGCGCATGCGCAAGCGAATGCCACGTGGTTAAGCAGTGAGGTGAAGCGCTCGTTCAGGGCCAGGAGCGGCGTAAGGACGCATGAAGGTAGCTTTGGAGCTACCTTATGCTGAGGAAGCACGAAGGAAGCCTTCACCGAGGGCCCCTCAGTAAGGAAGCTTTCAGAGTGACAAAAGGTAGCCTCACCCCAATGAAGGCTTCCTTAGTGAGGTAAGGAAGATTTCATTGTTTGGCTTCTTATGCTGAGGAAGTACCAAGGAAGCACCAAGGAAGCCTTCACCGAGGGCGCCTCAGTAAGGAACCTTTCAGAGTGACATAAGGTAGCCTCACTGCAATGAAGGCTTCCTTACTGAGGTAAGGAAGATTTCATTGTCTGGCCCTTAGTATTCTTTTGTCACGTTTCCTTCACGCCTTACTCTTTTTTTTTATCAGTTTATTAGGTACCACGCTTAATAATATGTTAGAGGTAATACAACACAAGCTAATGCGATGGTATGAAACGTGCACATGCTCACACCTTCTTATTTTTATCATTACTTCTTAAAATCTTGCGTGGAAATTTCTCCCACCATACAGAATGGAAGACGTCGTAATGGCACTGCTGAAAGCCGTGTTACTTGGAAGCAGCCCACTAGTTTCCCAACGCAGTCCACGAGAGTACTCGCAACATATCCCGCTGCAACCGCATTAACGATCGCGTGATTGCGTGATATTTGCAAGCCAGCGAAGTAGTACATGTCCATTCCCACGGCGCAGCACATGTTATTCACGTTTGGAGAATTCCATGCGAATCGTCTCGCAGTTACATTTAGTAAACTTACAAAACCTGAGGGCGTCGCCCGCATATTCATACATTTTTAAACAGCTTTGAAGAAAGCGGTTATTTTTCTGAGCGCCCGAAGCGTGCTATGGGGAAATGGGCAGATGACGGAGAAAGCCAATAATGGCGGCTGTTAAGCGTGAGAATCTACGGAGGTTTTTTTTTCCTGAAGAAAATGTTGTTAAGCACGATTATTGTTTTGGCGGTGCTGCTAATTCAGGCCGCCTGACGAACGCATGTGTAAGTGCTTGAGAACATTTTGGGTGATGCAAATGTCCCCACGCTCGCACTGTTGCCATGACAACAAGAGGCACCCAGCACAAATGGCGAGGTTCTTGGTCGTACTTGTGATTCGAATAGAGAGAGCGAGAGAGAGATGCATGGTGAAGGGCTGAATGAAAGGCAGAGAGGTTAATTAGACTTTTTCTGGTTTGCTACCCTGCACGTGAGGAGGGGAAGAGGGAATGAGAGAGAGAAGAAATGACATCATGTCAATCACGTACACTATACAAGCCGTAGCGTGTCCAAAGCCGGGCGCTCAAGTCCATCGCCTTCGGGTACTGTGGAAAAACTCGCGCGTATTTCTGGGCTCACGAGTTAGTGGGGCGAGTTTCCCAAGACCTTTGCTCCACTGATCTAAGACTATCTGTGATTTCACGGTAAATTCTGCCAATTTGTGTGCGTGCGCGCGCATCATTTGTTCTTCGTGTCTTTTTCCTTTCGTTTCTTTCTTCCTCGTCTGCCAGCTCCTCACTCCACCAGTCCAGGGTAGCAAACCCAATGCAACCTGGCTATAACCTTCCTGCCTTTCATTCTCTCTCTCTCTCGCTCTTTTTCCTATAAAATATAATGAAGCCGACGGTCTAAAGAAAGACGTGTAAAGGAAGAAGTGTCTGCACGCTCTGAATCGGATATTTCAGTATAGGCTGTGATATAAGCTATGGTATACAGGAGTATATCTGGGACATCATGTGGAGTTTCTTGTTCACTTTCCAAGAATTAGTCATTTGCTCGTGTCAATTAAGATTGCAATTAAAAATTTTAAAAGATAGAACACGCATCAGCTGTCTATTTTGAGTATGATCAAATGAAAACTCTTCAGCATAAATTAAAAGAAAACACCAACGTTGCTTTTCTACTCCAGTGCGGGCGTCCCATAACCACGCTTGTATAGTACATTTTGGTTATGTTAAGAAACTGCAATTGGTTAAATATAATATGGTTCCCACTACTGCATATCTCGTAGCCCGCGAGTTACCTTGGACGTTAAACACCATGACTCGATAATTTTTTCTCTCCATTGTCCATCCGTCCGTCCGTCCGTCTGTCTGTCTGTTCGTCTGTCCGTCTGTCCATCTGTCCATCTGTCTGTCTGTCTGTCCGTCTCTCCGTCTGTCCGTCTGTCTGTCTGTCTGTCTGTCTGTCTGTCTGTCCGTCCGTCCGTCCGTCCGTCCGTCCGTCCGTCCGTCCGTCCGTCCGTCCGTCCGTCCGTCCGTCCGTCCGTCCGTCCGTCCGTCCATCCGTCTGTCTGTCTGTCTGTTTGTTTGTTTGTTTGTTTGTTTGTTTGTTTGTTTGTTTGTTTGTTTGTTTGTTTGCTTGTTTGTTTGTTTGTTTGCAATACCACTGTCGAGCCATTTTTTGTTGTCGACAAAACCACTGTCGAGCGTTGCTTCGTTTCAGCGACCAAACCAAAGCTACGGGCTCTTAGAAAACTTGGGTCTGTCGTGTCGCGACAGCTTTTGTCAAGTCGTACCCTGCTTCAACCCAGACCCTTCGTATGCTTGAATTCTTTACAGCTTCATAACTGATTCAGATTTATGCAGGCAGTGACTTTGATTTATTCGCATTTATCCGGCAGGAAGTTGGCGTCGCAGCTGTCGCCAGCGAAGGTTTCCTCCAGCCTCAGACAGCAGCGCGCACAGACATATGAGCGCGCACAGATTCCATACTCGCACATTAAAAAAGCTGTTCTTGTAGCAACTCGGTTCAGCGGAGCTCAGTGCGCTTGTGAGCTCTAGAAATTCTCCGTGCCCTATTTACGCGTTCCTCGCAATTTTAAGTCATCCCTATTTCAAGAAATAAACAAATAGAGCATAGACACTGAGAAACCGCCTCGCGCCGTTTTCTATAGCTCCTTGGTTTCGAGTAGACGAGCATCCTTAGGCAGACGGCTGGAGTTCAACCCAAAAGAAAGCTTGGTTGAGTTTCCTTTCCAGGCAGAGTCAACGGGGAGCTTAGGGTCTGTTTACCCGAAACAACCCAAGCCAAGGAGGACGCTAAGTTACGCGGGGGTTTGGGAGTCAAAGCTTCTGTCTGTGAAACAAAGACCGGTCAGGGAAGCGAGGAAATGCTTTCGGCTTCGGGCCAACGCAGCTGCTGTTCTTGTTTGAGAAAGCGAGAGAGAAAGCAGGGAGGTGAACGGCAGGGAGGTCAGCAATACGAGTGTCACATTTACCGCCCTATACAGAAAGAAAGTGAAAGGGAGAGGGAAAAGAGCGAGAGAGTGAGCATGCGTCCATGCAGTAGGACGCGCATGGGGACTACAATAGGTCACTCAGGCGGGTGCACTTTATACGGCACCAGCGCACGAATAGCTTTCTGCGCCGGCGACGAATGCGGCCACGGTACGAGTATCTTTGATTCAGAATATGGTCTCGAGTCCAGCCGGTTGAAAGTTGTCCGGAGAAAGAGGCGTTAAGCATCGATCGTACCGAAGACAGGTACAAAACAGGTTCTCAATGGTTTCTTCGCACCTACAGGTGTCGCAGGTCGGGCTGTCGGCCATTCCATATCTGTATGATAAAGCGGTCGTAAAAATCACCTGATGTTTCAGCAATCCATTAACGACAGCGAACTCCCTCATGTTTGGCAAATTGGGAAGGTGGTTCCGGTGTAAAAGATAGGTGACAAGGGTTCTCCTCTGTACTCTGTGCCGTAACTTCTATCCGCACACGTACCGTTAAACTACGGTTATACGTAGCAAACTCAAGATATGCCGCAGCGTTATCGAGCCATACCCCCAACAACAATATCAGGGCTCTAGAATTTGGGAAAACTAAGTCCGTTTGATTCATTATACGTATACAATACTGCAGCCGCCACGCAAGCATTCGCACCATGAAAACCTCACTGCAGCTCTGTTCTCTTGCTTCACATCGAAAATATTTCCACCTGCGGCTATTTCACCAAATCTACTAGCACATTCCTTCTCTCTGCGAATGTCTCATCATTCCACTTTCATACGTCTCGGCTAGAATTGACTACATAGGAAAAGTCGGGGATGCGCAAGGTCTAACCAAATCTTGCAATGAATTTTCTATGCCAGAACTTCGCTCGACTGAAACCACCTTCATTCTTTGAAACGACCATAAATTGTTTTGTTTCGCCCGAGCTAACATTGTACAGTAATATACTGAGTCAAATGTAACCATTCGCCTCTGTAGTGCCTTAGGACCGGATGGTTTTAGTAAAAAGTACAAATAAACTTACATACCAGCGCGAACTTGCATGCATTGAACGTTTGTTATATGACTGACGCCATTGATGGCTATATTGGGGACGACGATCCCGAACACAGCATAGTGATCAGCAGTCTATAACAGCTATCAGTGTATTATCAGTTTCGATTTTTCTTTTTGCCTTTACGTTCCAGTCTAAATTTACCTAGTATCCTAGCGTAAAAGTATGCACTCTGCAAGACTAGGTCAGTTAAAGTGTCTGATAAAATACTGTAGATAGTGAGACATCATTCAATTTAGCCAACCGAAAGAATTCCCAGCTTTTTGTAGGAAACCCGAAGAAACGCTCGTGAATACCAGACGTGACGCCTGAGGATATATACGACGATTCTACACACTTTACATAGCGAGAAAAGCGGGCGCTCGCGAAACGCAGAGCGTAAATCAAGTTGCCAATAAAGAAAATCGATATATTGAAATACGTAGCATCCTACGTGGTGATGCAGTGGCTAAGGCGCTCTGTTCATCATGAGGTCACCGTATTCAGTTCCCGGCTATCTATCTATCTATCTATCTATCTATCTATCTATCTATCTATCTATCTATCTATCTATCTATCTATCTATCTATCTATCTATCTATCTATCTATCTATCTATCTATCTATCTATCTATCTATCTATCTATCTATCTATCTATCTATCTATCTATCTATAAACAAGAAACGCTGAATGGAATAATCTTGAACTTAGAGGAAGTGAACACTCATGAATTTTGTTAAGATATAGATATAAACGCTGTATTTTACTGTAAGAACTCTACTCTCTTTGAGTGTGAGAATTTACCAGTATACGGCAGTAATTTTAACAATGAGAAGCTTGGAAACCTAGCGTTCGGTGTCTTGCACCTACAGCACATATTCATCCGAAGTGTTAAATCGAAATAGAAGAAGTCAATTTATTTATACTCTGCCTATACAACACACTGATGACTTGAGATTTACGCTTGACGATGCGAGTCAATGCACCAAAATATGTTGGCTGGTGTTATGCTAAAGTACGGCTACGTTAAGTTACGGTCACAATGTTAAGTTATGCCCATAAGTGCCAGAAAACGTTACATTTCATGAGCTACCGATTAGCAACACATGTGAAGAATAACTTTTGCCCTCAAGAGATAGATAGAGAATGAATGAAAATAGATAAGTAGAAAAAATTAAGCAATAACCAGAATAGAAAAACCTCTTTGCATACACGACACTCAAAATATTTTCACGCTATTTGAAGCTAAAGTGCCTCACCTAATTGCTTTCCCTCACATCAACTAGAATGAGAAGAATTAGCCTGACCTGCTTTATTGCTTTTTCTCGGAAGTAATCCAGGCTATCGCACTCACTAAAATCTATATTACAATGTTACAATTAAAAAAAAGGTATACCCTGTACTGAGCTTTCACGTCATAGTTCAGAAAAAAATACATCGCAGAACTGCGAGATTTTTTATGCGCGCGACGCCCCGCAGCAGTGCAGGTTATAATACCTGAGTGAAAGCCAAATTTTTTTTAAATATCTGACCTAAATACACCTCTTGCAACTACTGTAATACCACTACGCCCCACCATATCTCAATGTTAAATGTATAGAACGACTGAATACAATACAAATACGGTGCCAAAGGCATGTTCTCGTTGAGCTGCAGACGACACCGAACTCCGTCTGTTTCATCTGAACAAAAGGTAAGCGCGAGTTTGCATATTCGAAACAGCACGCTAGACGACTTAGCATGTGGTCCTTCGATAAGCAGTGCCGAGAAGCTATGCCTTCAATAATTAAATCCTAGGGCTTTACGTGCCAGAACTGCCACCTGGTTATGAGGCAAACCACGGTGCAGGACTCGGGATTAATATTGACCACGTGGGATTTTTTAACGGGCTCCCAACGCACCGTACTCAAGCGTTTTTTTTTTTTTAATTCCGCCCCTGTCGGAGTGCGACCACCGTGGCTTATATCGAACCCATCACTTTGAAATCAGCAGGGCAACTTCATAGTAACTTAGCTACGTACTTCAACGGGTAAGAACTAACAGATGTTGGCTTTCTTCTTTTTCAGCGAAAGCTCTGTATGACTAACCTTCCGTAGCTTTTTCGGCGTCCGGCAACAATAACGGACTTAGCGATTTCGAAAAGACCCAACAGGGTGCAGTGCGGCGGCGCACATGTCAGTGTGCGGAACAGATTAGAAAACTTGCCATGAAGAATAGCGTGACGTCAAGGTTATCGCAGTACATAAGCAGGAGAGGTACCGGCACTAAAACAGCTACGTTATCGATCGGGCGGACACGTACCGTTCGTACACCCGAAGAACAACATGCGTACGAGGAGCGCCGGAGAGAACAGCAACGAGAATGTAAACGGCGCCGGCGCGATAGCACCACCGACGAAGAACGTTCGCGCGATGCTGAACGAAAACTACAATCGCGAGCCCGGGCACCTCTGAACGAACAGCGACGCCAGACTCGCCACCTCCCCCCCCCCCTTCTTAAAAAAAAAAACACAACCATTCCACTCTGTGAAGATGGAATGGCAACGAAAGAACTTTGCTTTTTGTTTGAGAGCTTTGACTGTCGTCAGCTTTCGCTGTCATTCCATCTTCACAGAGTGGAATGGTTGTCATTTTTTTTTTCAGTGCTCGTGTACCTTTTTTACCCTCCTGTCTTAGTTACGATTAGCACTGCAGACACTCGACGGTGCGCCTCCGGGCCGCGTGCACGTGTGAACGACTTTTTTTTTCTGGACTCACCAAAGTGTAGACTCCGCACACGAAGCTTCCCTTGCGCACGGAGAAGAAGCAACAGCACGATCGCAGGATAGCCATGTCGGAACAAGGACGACAGGCCTACTGTCTTCAAGACGCTCCGGGGAGGAGGGCAACGCGATTGGCGGCGGCGAAGACAGGTACGGTCTCCGAGAGCAGCCCGATGCTACCGCTTCGGCGTCTGCCGGGCGACTCACCAGAACCGATGCTGAACGCCCAACTCATATCGGGCGCGCCGGCCGCGGACGCGGCGCTCAAACACCGGATGTCGCGGCGATCGCGTGCTCCTCCTCCCCTTCGCTCGCTTTCCCTTCTCGCTCCCCCATTTCCCCGCCAAGTTGTTGCGCGCTCCTTTCTTTCTTGCGCTTCCCCAAGAATGAAAGCGATGCTGTACATATTGTCACTGACACTTAGTTTGTGTGTCTTTTGAGCGCGTTTCGTTTAGTTCTGTAAAACCACACGCGTCAGTGAACTTGCCGCAATTTCCTCCTTTTCTTCCCTCCTCTCTCTCCCTGTGATCTTTCTTTTCCCCTTTCCCATTCCCCCGGTGTAGGGTAGCCAACCGCACGTTATTCTGGTTAACCTGCCTGCCTTCTACTTTTCTGTTTCCTTCCTCCTTTCGTTTAGTTCTGGATGCTTTGTGACTTCAATGTTGATATTGCTTTACACCCCTAAAATAACTACACCTCTAAAATTAAATAAGGGCCTAAATCGGTCTATGATTCACACTCTGAGGTGTAAGGTTGTGTGCGGCCCTTTCACAGCTTTATTCATTTTGAGGGGTATGAGTTACATTACAGTGTAGGAACCGACTTTACTTCGCTTGGCGTTGATCTTGATGGCTTGTGCTGGATGGTGTCTGTGTGTGGGGGGGGGGAATGGGGAGGGTATGTGCTCCCTGCTCACCCCTGCATTCCTCGAATCGAGCGTTATGGTTTTGACATTTGATAAATCGCATATTTGAGAAAATCTATCAACGCAACTTAGAGATAACAGCGAAGGCCTCCAATGGAACGCGGACACGTATTATTTCTTTTAAACTGAGGTGACCCGAAACAATACCAGGAAGGATTGTAGCTACCTATAGCAAGGTGCCTGAAATAAGGCAAAGAATTATTCGCAATATACAGCACCTCCAATATCGGAAAGTCAACCACGAAGCATGCTAATAAGAGTAAACGAGACCTTCCGATGTATTCCGGGATATGCGATATCAATATCATATACAATAGAACCTCGTTAAGCCGTACCCGCTTAAACAGTAGTTTCGTTTTAAAAGTCAAAGTCAAACCATCACTGAGCGGCCATTGAACACAATGTGTTTTGTATCCGCATAAACCGTACCAGCTTATTGCGTACGTATCGGTTAACACGTAGTGTTTCCACTTTTCGTCGCGCAAACACGGTGGTAAGTCGTCTCCATCGGGTGGCCCGGTAGAACAATGAGCCTCAGAGATCAGCGCCCAAGCGCTCTTTACGTTTGTGCGTGAAGCCACACCAACATCATTTCGGTGCCGTGCCAGAGAGCGCTGTGGCGTCGTGCAAGCAAGAGCTCGCGTTATTGCCGAAGCTCGGATAAAAAAAAGACTGCGGGTGCTCAATAAATAAGAAAAGTTAGACATCGTTCGTGCTATTGAGCGTGACACGAAGAAGTCGGCACTGGCACGAGACATGTCTTCTACTGTTATTTACAGTGTGTGGCATTTGGAACGCGAAGAAGTTGCTCGGCAGCGTTGCTGTGACCGCGAAGAGATGTCGGCTACGAGGTTCAACTTTTCGCCATCGTTGCCTCTGTTGCCGAATTGTCGGCTAGCGACAGTGATGAGGACGACACGGGAAGTGACAGCACGGGCGATTCAGGCACGACAGTGGCAGAAGCTGCGCGTTACGTAAGCCTCACGAATGCAATTGTCGCGACGAAAACAGCACCCCTCAATGAAAAAGGAGCCCCGCGACTTCAGCAACGCTACCGCGCCCGTGCAAGGAGAATATGCAACGCCAACGAGGAATCTTCAACGCGAGCGTTTGCCGAGAAGAGGGGTTGGCTGAAAAGCTGGCTCGCAGCTTCAGTAAGTTTGAGGCCGCTGTCGTCGCTACTAGGCCGCCGCGGCATCAATCGAAAATAACACTTCTGTCACGCGACGTGAATAAATACTGCATGTATTTTTCCCTTTTCATCACACTATCTCCGAGTTGCATTTGGACAGTTAAGTGCACGATCTCATGCTATTTCGATTAAGCAGTACTACCGTTTAGTACATACTTTTTCCGAGCGCCGGCCAATTACGCTTTAACGAGGTTCCGAGAACAGGCACCACTATGCACGACGCTGAGTTTCAGAGAGCCGAAGAGGCGCATGAAGTGGCGACATGTCCGAAATGGACAGACGCACAGATCAAGCACACATACAGATACCAACGAAGAAAACTGCCTGCAATGAATACAAATAAATACAGAGGTTATGATGATACAGGTGTGAGATAACAGGCGTACACAGGTAAAAGCTGCAGTATCGCCCACAATACGAAGCAGTGACGCAATAGCTGACGCAATGTTATGCGTGGTAAATATTGCACTGTTTCGTTTGGTATCGGCTGGAGCAAATCATCAGCGTGCGCGCGGAGCAGTCTCCTTTCTCCATTGTCAAATTACGCTATGTTGCCAAATTCTTCAATGGCGGCGTTCTGAGCCAATCAGAAAGGCCGTAACAGCCCTGTGACCCAATTAGAACACACAAGACGGTAACGGTGAAGTACCTGATTGTGGTGTAACTCGTGGGAAATGTAATACACTTACTATTATGAAGAAAGCCCTGAAGTTATTCATACAAAGTGATGGTCACGGCCTTGCTCACTTCAATGAATTCAAGTACCTCGGTGACCTGTTTATTTCTGATATTAGATAGTGCAGACACATCAATCTGATATGTTCCAAGGCAGTGTGCAAACGAACCTTCTAAACGGGTTTCTAAAACGAACCTTCAAACACGCAAGAAAAGTGAGCAAAGTAACAATTTAGAAATCCTTAATTATGTCTCTCCTAAAATATGCCGCGGTCGTTTAGCCTCCGCAACGTGAATACAACATTGCTAAGCTCGATATTCTGCAGAAAGAAGCGATGCAGTTCATTGGAACTCGTTATGACAGGCCATTGTCAGCTTCATCACATGCTCAAAATTTATCGCTTCCCTCGTTGTTGCAAAGGCGCACGCGAACGCAGTTGTACCTTACATGAGATTATGGATGGTGGCATCCGTATCGAAGCAGCCATTTCATTCATCGTGCTACTTAATATTGTTGCATTTAGGTCTGCTTTCCTATACGTTAAATATCCCCCCCCCCCCCGCCCTCATCGCAGTTTAAATTTGGAATAGCCTAGACGACGGATCCTTGCGTAATCTGTCGTGTTATCGATTCGCGAGAGAGGTGATGAACAATGGTTTCCCCTAACAATTATATTGTGGACGTTCTTCTTATTACTGTTTTTGCTGCGTATTAAAATTTTTGCACCACTCCCGCAAAGTCTCTCCCTAAGGACAGCAGTACCAGTGAAAAAACTAATAAATAACTCAATAAATAAATATCCTTGTGAAAAGGAGTATACACCACGAGCAAACGCGACATCAAATCCTTTATTTAATTTCATACTGTTTTTTTTTCTTTCAGAAAGGAGGCCATCTTGTCGACAACGCTCGCTAGAAGGGTGCGCAGTATCACTGAACGCTGTATCGAAGGAATACAAACCACAGTACTGTCACATCTGTGACATTGACTCGATCTTCCTGCAACTCATATACCAACATTGATTATGTACCTCTACGGACACTTTGTACGTTATAATTACCATTGCCTTCGATTTCTCTGAAAATTAACTCAAAAGCGATGCATAACATATTCATCCTTGGTAAAGCCGGATGCATGCAGTACTTTAGTGTGGTTTAAGTATATTCTTGTCGTCAGCTTTCGGGAAAATTTACACTAATTTGATTTGGACCACTGCATCGTCTCAAAGAACGTACGAGGGCGAATCAGAAGGTCTTTGCTCCTATTTTTTTAGAGAAAGTACGGCTGTAAATGCGAAGTCAACGTGTCCGTTCCCAGCGGCGGACCCTTCTTGGACCGGCCCGTAGCCTTAACTGCCCGTAGCACCGCGGCGTGGCGCTGCTAACAGTTGTTTGAAGATGGCGGTTGTGCTTCACACGTTCACGGCGTACGAGCAACAAAGTACGATTCGTTTTCTGTGGAGCAACTGCGGACGAACGCCGATCAAAATTTGCAGCGAAATGCAGCTCACGTATGGGGAAATATGTGTCGCTTTGAGAAGTGTGAGGCGGTGGTGCTGAGCATTCGCAAAAGGCCTTGAAGACTTGCACGACAATGAGCGTTTGGGGAGGCCTCGTGCGTCGCTGACTGATTGACAACGTGGGACAGGGCATCTCAACTTTAGGGCTGCGATCGGACAAATGTTTGAACCGGCGTGGGGACTATGTGGAAAAAAGTGTAAGGTACCTAGAATAGTGCTTAATATTTGTAATTACCTGTATGTACCTTATTGCGACTAGTAAATAATAGGGGCAATGACTTTCTGATTCGCCCGCGTAAAAGACCTGAAAGTTTCGTTTTCAGTACCACGAGTTTACGTAGGAATTCAGAAGACAGCGCTGACATGTCAGCCTACAGCATGGTTTCATTGCATCTGATTGTGTATACTGCCAGATGCCCGAAACACTGCAACACGTACTGTGCGACTGCCCAGCATATATGCTGGAGCGAAGGACGTTAGACAGTTTCCTAGCCAGCGTTGGCAGACAACTACTGTCGGAGGAAGCTATTCTCGGCCCATGGCCTGACACTGCAATTTCAATGCGTGCCACAAAAGTATTGTTGAAGTTCCTGCAGGATACCAAGCTCGACGAGCGGCTCTAGCGAGGCAACTGTCTCATGTACATAAGCACTCACCACTTCTCTTATCATCATCATCCATCCCAATACTTTCACTCCCCTTCCCTCTTCCCCAGTACAGAGTAGCAGACTAGAGCGCACTAGCTCAGGTCGACCTCTCTGTCTTTCCTGTCAATAAATTCTATTCATTCATTCATTCATTCATTCATTCATTCATTCATTCATTCATTCATTCATTCATTCATTCATTCATTCATCAATCTCTGTTTTCACGCAAAAGGCAGTGGTTCTTGCAAAAACAAACATAAAGAGACGCTTACTCTCTACACGTATAGATGGAGATGCTGCCTTCAACATCTAACCGTGATGCCTAAACGACAAATCACTTTTTCGTGTTCTCATAATCAACGTCATCATCATTAGGTCCACTCAAGAGTAAAGGCATCCCAAGAAATCTCCAATTGCCCCTGTCTTGCGCCAGCTGATTCCAGGGGCGGCGGTGTGGAGTGGAGGTAGACCATCGGGTTTCTATGCTCTCGACATACGAGTCGATAATAAGGGTCGACTTGAAATCCGACTTCTATGTTGCCGAGCTGCGTTCATGTCTGACAAGGATAGAAGGGCGTACTTAAATACAGAAGCAAAGAAAACAGCTCCTTTGTTTCGTGGGTCCCACCGCGTGGCAGGCTTCCGACGAGCAGTCGATCTCTCGGACTACCGAAAGCACGCCCGCCTTCCCCTTTCCGTCCGCCGTGATTTTCAGGCGTAGACACGTCGTGGCGGAACGGAGACACTTCGGATCCACGTCCGGCGAGCGTATTGTTTTTCTTGACCAGCACCGGAAATTAGAAGCCGCCCCAAAACTGCTCTCCTCGATTGCGCTTTGGTTTGACAGATGCTCTACAGTCACGCCTTCCTCCTCCTGTCTCTTTCGATCTGTTGAAGAGTTACGACCGTTTAGGTTGGAATTTAGCAACTGAGAAAAAAGTGGCTCTTTTGCTCATTTCCTTGGTATTACGACACGCTCTGCGAAAAGCTTTTTATTTTTTTTCTTTTATTTTTTTTTGCTTTTGATTACTCGGTGTGCGCTCTTAGAATGACCTCCTAAAAAGAAAGAGAAAGGTTCTTAATTGTTATGTTCCTCTGTCTGCCTATAAATGTTTTTCTTTTCTTTTCTTTTTTTTGCCGTAAGAAAGAACAGAAACGCGTATCTGCGTGTAACATAAATGCATGATCAAAGTTTAAAAGAGACAATGACTTAGCAGCCCCGACTTTATAACTGCACTAAGCATTTCCATTGCAATGTGTCCCTTCACATGACATAGCAAACTCAGTCATACAACCGAACGGCTGTCTACATTGGCAATGGTTTGATTCACCCACCGCGCTAAGTGGCTACGGCGTTGAACTGCGCAGCTGAACACGAGGTCGCGGGTTCAGTCCCTTCCACGGCGTCCCCATCTGATGGAGGCGGAACGCAAGCGCTTTGTATGTTTATTAATGCGACAGCGTTAAGGAGCTCGTGTCGCAGAAAAGCCGATGTCGTCGGCGTTGGCCGTGAGCGATAAATCCCAGCAGGCACTTCATGAATAAAAAACAACTTGCAAGATGGCCTGGGTGGGAATCGAACCAGGGTCTCCGGAGTGTGAGACGGAGGCCCTACCACTCAGCCACGAGTTTTTTTTTTCTTTATTGCCTGTTTGCAGCACAAACCAATAACACATTCAAACGCTAAAACATGTCAACCACACTTTGGCTAACATTATATATTAAAATCGCTTCAGCTTGATCAGTTCATCAAGAATAGCCACCCACTCGGGAGGCTCACTCTGGGCACGATATATTTCCCGAATATACGCGACACTTTCGATGAAGTTTATTCTCGACGGACGGGTATCGACATCCGAGTGTCGCACTGCCATTCTCGTTTTCCACAGACTGTGGAGGCCAAGGAGCATAAACATATCGTACGGAACTCCTCCTTCGTTATCGGTTGGCAAATATCGAATACCAAGAGGTGTAATCGGTAGTTCTTTTTTAAGTGTACGTTGTAAGACATCCCAATGAAATATTGGATCCCAGCAATCGATGAAAACGTGTTCAATGGTCTCTGGCTTTTTACAAAGTAAGCAGTTTACTGTCCATGGCACATATATTCCTTTTTCGTCTAACCATGTTTTTACGGGTAGCGTGTTTGTGTGTAGCTTAAAGAAAAACGTTTTTTGAGAGGGTCTAACTGGCATTTTTTTCACCCGTTTCAGTACATCATCTCCTTGGCCTCCCCAGTTTACAGACCTGTACAATGGTATTGGCAACATTGTATCAACTAAGTCTTTATACAGTGTTTTTCTTGTCACAGAGCATAGATATTCCATGGAAAACCGCACACGCAACATACGAACACTCAGCCACGAGTTCAATGCTTCAAAGCTGTACAGAAGCGTCTCTAGTGAATGCGGTGTTGCCTTAGAAACTGGCTGTTTCTAAGGCTCAGGCGTGCGTCGCTTGCTCAGGCGCACATTTCGTTGCCGCGCCGAACGCGGCGCTGCTCGACGCTCACCGCGTCCGATGCGGGGCGCGTAGTCCCTGCGCCGTAGACCACTGTCTTACACCCCTTGGCGGGTCGACGGGAACGCTGTCGCGTTCCACTCTTGAAGGCGAAGCTTAAGCGCCCTCCAATTTTTTTCCACTCGCCATAATCCGTTTTTCAGCGCTGCCTTGCTCAAAGATGTTGCGAAACCGCTTGTCTGCTGTGCGCTGGGTGCGCATTGAAGAACCTCAGGTGGTCAAAATTCATCCGCAGTTCTCCACTAGGCCACCCCTCATAGCCAGTCCATCGTGCAGTTTCGTAACATAAAGCCCCGCTGTTTTTGAATGCTTAGACTGCTGCTCGCATGAATGCCACTGTGCACCGCTGTCACTTTCTGTCCCTGCAAGCTGGCAAATTCATCCTAAGCTTTATTTACTTTCCGAGGTTTCGAGCGTGCTGTTACGAAGTGCCGTGATGTTAAAAGCAGCCGTGATGTTAAAATGAACCGTGAAGTCAGAAGTCTGTAGCCGTTATGTTTAGAAGACGGTGATGTTACAAACAACCGTGATGTTACAATGAGCCATGATGTTACAGGAAACCGTGATGTTACAAACAGCCGCGTTACAAGGAACTGTGATGTTATCAGGATACCCCGATATATATCCAGCTCGTAACTGCTTAGCGGAGCAAAATGTACTTACAGTCCTGTTCTTGAAGGAAAAGACAGAAAGCTTTTTCAAAGCTACTCGACAATTTTTTTTCTTGCTTCCTTAAACCTCAGTTTTGTTTGTTATTTTACTACTAACAAATAATACGTTCCAACACCTGAAAGATATTTCTTGTTTTCTCTGTTTCAGTTCTCCAAAATCATCAGTAAGTGTCATACTGCCTGGATGTGTTTGGTGTTCTCACGGAACACCAAAGCCAGTACCACCTCGTTACTCTGTAATAAAGCTCAAACCATGTTCCCTACAGCACCGGCAAAACTTCGGGGGCATAAGCTGCGCACGGTGCAGAAGACAAAGACGGTAGCGCTGACCCGGCGGCAATGCCGGGCCGCCAGTAGCGCAGCATGGCTCTGGTGTTGAGCATCCTGGAGCCTGGAGGCGCCAAGGGTTTATATATATAGACCCCCGCTATTACCACCCACAAGTTTAATGCAAAGAAAAGAAAGTTAAACTCCGATTACGTTAGGCAGGCGCTGAATAAAAAACACTAAAACAAAAATCCGCTCAGGCTTAAGCTAAACCTTATTTAACTTCAGTTTCATTTGTATTAACAGGCACAAGAAATGAAATGCTCATGAGCACAAGTGCATTGCGTGTCTTTCATCTTGGATCATGCAGCAGGGGAAGGTAATATATGTATTTACAGGAAATGCATATATCTTCCGCACTAAAAAAAATACTCTTAGTCTGAAGCTTATCCAACAAAACCAACGCAACACATAAATGAAAGAGGCTTAAATGCTGCACGCAATTTAGCTATACACCGAATGACATTGTCGCATCATGCAAACTGAACACGCACGCACAAGGCACCAAATAAAGCACACAAATAAAGCACACACAAGCTCTGACAACCTCGTCAAACAACACTTTCTCGTTTCTTTGCCAATTCGGTTTCTTTTATAAACGATATTCGCGCGATCAACAAGTTGGCTTATTACGTGGCTAAAAACGACTCGTCGACGGCGTGTTTGCGTCCGACGCAAAGAAAAGCCCTTCCAGAAAACCGCGTAGGTCGCTCCTAATCCACCCGCTGTGCAAGACATCACGAATCCTTTTAGCAGATTCGGGACACTTGCAATGCCTTGATCTCCTCCCCACGCGCTCCAGCGTCGTTGCTATACGTGAAGGTCGCTGACAAGGGTGTGTCTCTGCCGCTACCAACGTGACTAGCCTGCTCATGTTACAGATATGCCCTTCCATTCCAGCCGCATGCGCTTGCGAAAGTATGCGGATACAGGGTATAAAAATTGTTGTGTAAGAAAGAAATATGAAGAGGACCAGGATTGTCGTCTGAGAAAAAAGGCGAGTTAGAACTACGACAGAAAGAAAAGAAAGAAAGATGCGGTTATGACCTGACGCTAAGTCTCACGAAAGTTAACTACATTTGACCCCAGCGAACTCTAAAAGAGAGCTAAATTTGTGTGCCTTGTCCATGTAACTTTCGTTACATGGGCATGGGAATTCGTCGCTGGCGGTCGTTTACGCAGGCAAACAGTTAGCCCACAGACGCATCCGTTTCGCCGGAATTCTGCTTGCCCTCATAGAGGTCACAAATGGCTCGACACAAACTTCAGTCTACTGTATACGGATAGGGCAAGCACCAAAAACAAACTAATTTTTATGCATAGGATGGCTCAACTATACAAGGGACAGCCGAACGTTCACTCAGTCCAATATGACATCACAGATGAAAGTGCTCTTCACCGGGGAGGCGTGGAAGGTATAAGCCTACAAGGAGGTTGGAGAGATTAAACAAAATTGCACAACATTGGGTATAATTGGGAGGGCTTTATTTCTACCCTCTGTCGTCGTCAATGACACCACCAACTGAAAGGAAAGGCTCGGTTTTAAAAGAGAGAGAGCGAGAGAGAGAGAATTAAATAAAGGGAAAGAAAAGAAGGGAAAACCGCAGGGGAATATCTGGTTTGCTACCTTACACTTGGCAAGGTAGGATATAGAGGGAAGGTGAATGGCTATTGTAGAGGAGGAGAGCAACACCATAAGAGCTAGTATAACGCATACGCGAAACCGAAAGCACGCTGAAGTGCAGCGGTCGTTTGCACAGACCAGCTGTTAGAATTAAGGAACAGCGCCATCATCTGTACTGAGGATCGGTGAGACCAGTTTTGTAATAGCTTCTTTTGCACGCGAAATAATGGTAGCTTGAGAAGCATTACGCTAGTCGAGGAATGCCCGCACTGCGCTCCGTGTATCGAGTATATATACCTGCATTGCACTTTGAGCTGTCATAGTGTGCTGGCTATTTAGAAGCACATTGTAGCAAACAAGATCGTTATTTTTACATGTCTTAAAATGACTTGCCGAGGGCCTAGTTACTCTCCACTGAAAGCAGAGCTTGTCTGTCTGTGTTCATTTGCGGTGTGTGTGTGTGTGCGTGTGTGTGTGTGTGTGTGCGTGTGTGTGTGTGTGTGTGTGTGTGTGCGTGTGCGTGTGCGTGTGTGTGTGTGTGTGTGTGTGTGTGTGTGTGTGTGTGTGTGTGTGTGTGTGTGTGTGTGTGTGTGTGTGTGTGTGTGTGTGAGAGAGAGAGAGAGAGAGAGATACCGCCCCTGGGCTCAAGCTAGACGTGTTAGGCAAACAACGGAAGATGGTGGCAACGAGAGCGCACCACAGCATTCACATTTGTTTTCACATTTAGTTTTGTGTTCTCTGTGTTGAAATGCGCAATTGCGAGAAAAAAGAGGAAAAGGAGAAATAGCAAACTGCAGGATTTTTTGCATAACGCGTGTCTGTTGAGCCCTGTGGGGGTATATTGAAGCAAGCACGAAAGTCCACGCATGCGTGTCATTTTGTCCTTTATTTTTGGTTCCTTTAAATAAAAGTCATTTGGTAGTCAAAGCTCTGTGTTCACTTCGTCCCTGTTGTCTTCCAGTCGCGCTGCAGTTAATAATGATCGCTTAAGGCAGAGTTTAGGAACGCCCATACGATGCATTCATTCTGGCGTAAAATGTCTCTTCGAGCGTGCGTAAAACGCGGCGTGCGCAGTCGGGCTGCTTACAAGGCTTCCACTCGGTTCCCTAGTGAACAGCACTGTTATTTTTCCGTCAGTCGTCAACCTGTTCAGAATTTCAATGTACCTCGTATTTTGATTGGAACATCTCAGCGTGCAGGTGTTGTTCTCGCCCGGGCGATCACGTATAACAATACAATTTCGTCGTTACGTCGAGAGCATATCGCACGACACGAGGTCACAGAGCACGCATTCACTACCGTTCTGGCGCTTATCACCTTCAGTTAGCGTTAGAAAAATATCGTCGTGGAGCTCTATCCCCGCTCGTGGAGCTGGTACGCCGCGCTGTCAACGTTCATCGTCGAGCTCATTGACAGAGCCCTGTTTTGGGAGCGTTTTGAAAGTGGTGGTGTAAGTTTGTAAACATAACGCACCAGAACGACGAATGGTGGAAAAAAAACTATTGAGCTGGTGCGCTTTCATATTCAATAAACAAACAAAACAAAACAAACAGCGCTAGAAGACAGAAAGAGTGCGAAGAAGAGCGGAAGCTCGTCTCGTGTTTTTCTCTGCCTTATGCTTCTTATAGAGCTGTTTTCATGAACAAAAATTACAATACCATGCTTGCTTCTACCAGCTTAAAGAACAAAAGCATATTGGTTGGGATATAAAAGGTGCACGCCTAGAAACAAGGTGCGGAGAAACGCTAAGCGATGGGAGATTTTTTTAAAATTCGTCAGAACCCAGCTCACGATGGTCATCGACAGTACTACGAAAGCATTGAATCAATATAGCGACTCAAGGTATTGCCACCGCCGAAACGAGTTGTAGTTGAGGCGCTTACTGCAGCTACCGCGAAGCATGCGCGTGGCCTCCTAAATGCATGGCGCGCCCAAGGAGGTTTTACGGAAAATCCTAGAGTGGAAACTCCCGCAGATTCGTACCAGCAGAGGTGAAGCCAGCGCTTTCCCTTACTTCGTCGTTAAAAGCGTGCTGAACTAGGCGGAGAAGAGTGGCAGTGCAGCTGCTCTTGCTCTGTGGTAATTGATTCTCGAGTGATTGAAAAATAAAATCTTGTTCCTTCGGGCTAGAATATTGCCACTGGTTTAGTCGCCTTACCACGATCTCCCATACAAGTTTTCAAAGCGTTCAATCTTAATCCTAAAACGAGTGACACCGACAGACACATCAGGAATCATCTGTGCGACAAAATTGGCCGTGTCAAAACCGCTGAAAGCGAAAAGGAAACGCTTCCGCTACTCCCCCCCATCCTAACATTAATCGATTCCCTTAGTAAGATGGCGGCGCCCGGGTTCTCCTTCAGGGCACCATCTCCACTCCAGCATTCTTCTTCTTAAACCTCCTTGGGTGCGCCGCTACGTGCCAACGCTTGCAAACGCGTCATGTGGAGCGTGGGATGCGCTATTACGTGGCACTTCTTGCGCATGTTTCAGTTCTTCGCTGTGCCCAGGATCATTATTATTGCGCTGTTTTTAATTAAATTTCGATTCTACCCACTAATTCAAAACATTCGTAAATATCTGAACAGTATTGGCTACATTCAACAGAAATTTAGACTATGAATATTCCACTCGTTACTTGAGTTTTACATATTTAAACACCGTTATAAGAATTGGCACCTTCGTCATGACAGTTTACTGCTTTTTCTACTTGGCAATACCGGAGCTTCTATAGAGGGTCGCAAAATATCAAAGGCAACAGTAGTTCAACTTCTTCGGCTACTTGAAACCATAGAAGCTCCTGCCTTGTTGAAGATGCACATACCATCAGGCTGCAGTGTCTGTTTGATGTGTCTAAGCTGCAGCAGACGCTAACTTGTTTCCCGGTAATTGAAGCGGAAGCTCGGCACCTCGAGTCATTCGGCGACCAGATTTATACGTCACTCACTGCTGAGATCCGGAGGCACTGAAGGACAAGCTTGTCTTGTCTCACGGTGTATACGCGTAAATCCTCGCTATACATCCCATATTCTCCCGTGGCGCTATGTCGCGCTATCTTCTCTCCTCGTACCGTATCCAAAACACGTAACGCTATACACCGAGACATTAATAGATCATCGCTTCCGCGTCGTCAGGCGATCCGCTTATCTTCTTAGCACTCGATATAAGCGCTCGGTTTACGAGCTGAGCAGGCGACGGAGCCCGTTGCATTAGCGCTCGACGACGCACATCGGTGTACGCATCTACGGCGAAGCTGTTCACAGCATTCTGTCTTCATCGGCCCCGTTTCTTAACGAGTTTAAATCTCGTTTATCGCTCACAACTCGGGAACACCGTATCCGAATTTTACCGAAGGTTCTAATGTACGCGAAGTGCCGTCGCAGATGCTCCACAGCAACGAGTGAAACTTGACTATCGTACGACGCTTCCGGCTCGGGAATCTGTTGAAGCAAACGGAAGGAAAAAGTAAAAGAGACTCGCACGCAGTCCGCGCGATACGTTTAGAGAGTGCCTGTAACTTGTTCATGCTTTCGTGAAGCTCGGCAGCGTGGTCATTACGAAATAGCAGTCACGAAAGAGGTGCGCATTACAAAAGCACGGAACGCCTACCTAGAGTTATGAACAGATAATTAATGTTTTGCGCGTGTTTCTTCTCGTTGTCGGCTGGACTCATCCTTTCAAGTTTATCTTTTTCAGTTGGTCTAGCCAGCGGAGAGTAATTAGGTGAAGTTAGACTATTCATTGGAATATAGATAGACGGTAAACGAATAAAAAAAAATGAAAGATTAATTACCCCGAATTGAGTTCTGGAGAGGGTGGTCTATAGTCAGATGGACTCAGCTAGCCATTGTGTATGCCTGGAATGATGTGAAAGCAGGCTCGATTATTATTATTATTATTATTATTATTATTATTATTATTATTATTATTATTATTATTATTATTATTATTATTATTATTATTATTATTATTATTATTATTATTATTATTATTATTATTGACACGGGGCGGTGGGAAGTGGTCGCCTAGCCTGCTTGAGTTAAACATGCTTTTCATTCTAGCATTTCTGCATACATAACCTTAATATTTCTTTTCTCTTCCTCAAAACTTTTCTATCTACCTTGTACTTTAAGCAGTGCGATAAACCATCGCGGTGTCTACGAGTAAAGCCTCGTTAGATATGTCACTGCAGGTAACTGTGCGAAAGCGCTAGCAAATTGAGTTTCTTGCCTTGCTAGCTATAACGAGCGTGTCTACCGGGTGCCTCCGTTTTTACTGGCTTAACAAAGAAAATGCTCCGAGTACAAGGACAGCTTGCATGCGCCTTTCCGGACGCAGGCTCCAATAATCTGCAAAAGAATGGCGAATCAGACAAGTTGTAGCTTATCCTTAGTAGCAGCGCATGGATTAACGTACACACAGAAATAGTAGAGAAAGACGGAACAGCGTGTGTCCCGTCTTTTTTTTTCTTTCGCTGCTTTCGTTTTTTCTGGGCGGCGCTGTCATGGATAAGCTCCGATAATGGGTGTAGTGGCGTGCTCCCGTATGTCTGGTTGCAAGCGAATGATCGAAGACACGTGCAACCAAATTTAAATAAACGTGAACGAAATAACGAACATGTTTCCAATCGTAATTGGAATTGCCACTGAGTAACAGCAAGAGCGCATAACGAAGTGTAGTTGCCCTTCGAGAACATTTACGACTGCTTCCATGGTTTTCTACAGAACAAGAACTGCACTTTACTCGAGTGGCACAGTAATAGTTGATCTCACACTGTACCAAGGCAACGGGGAGGCGCAATCCGCGGCAGTTTTTCTGCTTTCTTTGGATGCAGAAATGACGACCTAGTAAAGGAAATAGCACTAGTATAGCGGCACAGGTAACGGGAAGCTAGTCTTTCCACCCTGTTTAGGAATGCAAATCCCTTCCTTCTTGTTCCCCAGCGGTTCCTTTTGGGAGCGCATTCACTGCCAAACGACTCACTGAGGTTTTCTTGTATCGCAGCGTCGTCAGTGCGTGCAAAACCTCTAGAGTATACAGCTCTCGCTTTCATCAAAGAAACTGCCCCCCGATCGTTGCACGAGCAACGATCGAAAGCGTCCGCCTTCTTGGTTGGTCTTCCACGCGAGCTCTTGATGGTACAGGCCCGAATGAATGTTGACTTCATGTAGATTACGACGCCGAGATTTGTTCAACCTTATTTGAGAGGTCGTATAAATTCATAATTCAGGAATAACTGCTACAGCATATCGCTAACCTCGTGAGCTTTATGTGCTGCTTTGCATGAAATGGAAAGGTATCATCCAACCGAAAGGCAGCACAATGCTACTAAGGAAAACCCTTGACATTCACCAAGTCTTTTGCTTTCCGAATTGGATGGGCCGACGACGCCTCGTGTGATGACTGTGGTAACGAGGAGACTCTTCAGCCCCTTCTCTGTGGCTGTCCTCGCTATGATTTACAGAGACGATCGCTCGCAACCGCGATAGCGCGCTTTGAACGAAGACTTCTAACAGAGGAACTTATCTTAAAATGCCGTCATCACAAGCCACCGCAGCAGAGGGCGACGAGGGCACTGTTGCAGTTTTTAAGGGCAACAGAATTAGACAAGCGGCTGTAGCCTGAACAGATGTTGATAGTGCTGCAAGTGTTACTGTGCTGTGCGGTGACAGTATGCGGTGACAGTGACCGATTGTGATTGTGAGTCTATGCTCCTTTCTTTCTCTATCTCTACTTTCTTATCCCTTTACCTCCCTCTCCTCTCTTTCCCCAGCGTAGGGTAGCAAACCGGATCTTCCCCTCTGGTTAACCTCCTTGCCTTTCCCCTTTCCTCTGTCTCTCTCTCTCTTGATATGGTGGGGATTAGAGGATTGTGTAAAGGACAGTAGCAGATGAGGACGTGCATGGGGCGCGGGACGTGGGGTCGCGGGGGTCGCGGGGGTCGCGGGCTGGGTCACGACCCCCGCGACCCAGCCCGCGACGTGGGTCGCGGGCTCTCCGGTGCGGTGCGGCGCAGTGCGGGGTTTCATGCCGTCGACGACCGGTAGAACCCCCAGCTGGACACCCTGATCTTTTTCTTAACGTAAATTACTGTGAATTGATATGGATTGAAACTGACTTACAGCTGAATTCTCATAATCGTAACAGTTTTATTCATGGTTGTGTCTATCGCTCCCCTCCTTCATCTATTCCTTATTTTCTAGGTGAACTCTGCACGGTTTAGCAAAAAATTTCTCTTCAAAATAAGCAAGTCTTAATTGTCGCTGATATTAACATCAACCTACTTGACCTCGATAACGGAAGTGTAGCAGTTTGTACAGACTTTTTTTTTGGACTCGAATCATTAGTTATCTCTCCCGCTTGGTGTCCTACTCGTGGTACCAACACGCTTCTTGACCATGCTCTAACTAACATTGCTCCAACTGCATGCTCTGGTGTCATAGATACTCAGATCACAGACCATTTTCCAATATTCGTCTCCTTTCAGGCCGAGGTAGCTCAGTCCGAGACTCGGTACTTTTCCTCCTGTTTTGACCGAGGTAGTTTTGTTAACACTATAACAAATACTGATTGGTCTGTAATTAACTCCCTGCATGATCCCGATCCCACGCTCTTGAAAGTTTTTGTTCCATCTTTCTAGAAGCCGTTCGCCCTAACACTACTACTGTCAGATGTAGGAAATATTTTAATTTTGCCGGTAATTCTTGGGTAACGAAAGGTTTGCTGACTAGTATGAGAAAGAAAGAAAACTTATACAGAAATACTAAATAGAAACCTTTTAATGCATGCTTAGCGGCACGCTATAAAAATTATTGTTATATTTTGAATAAATTGCTAAAAAACTCTAAACAACAGTATTATGAAAATGAATTTGCAAAACACAACAACAATTTCAAAAAAATATCAACTTCATAATGCGCTCATGAATTTACTTAAGTACTACTGACAAAATACATTACAACAATAAAACTCGTACTGATTCTGCTTGTTGCACAACTTATTTCTGATACACTTAGTATTATAACTAATATTTTTTAATGTGGTATTTTCCCACTTCGCTTTAAAGGGCTAAGATTATTCCTTGGCATAAAAAAAGGCGATAAACGGAGGTGTTAACCTATCGTCCTATTTCTATTCTCTCGTCGATTAGTAAAGTTTCTGAGAAGTTATTTTGTAAGCACCTGAATATTTACTTTAAAATTTTAATTCGTTGCACTCTTCTCAATTTAGTTTTCGCGCTGGCAGCTCGACTAACTTAGCTTTAATAACCCTAACCGACGACATTCGTCACTCGAGTTATACGGGCAACTTCGTTGGTTCGGTATTTTTGGACTTCACTAAAGCATTTGATACGATTAATCATAATTAATTATGATTAATTATGATTAATCCCCGAAAATTCTGGCAGGTGATTTCACCCAATAGTGGCTCACATCACATTTCACTAAATGATAGGAATCAAGCTCCAATCAGTGCCAAGGAATGCTCAGTCGTCTTTAATGAATTTGTTTCATCCATATTCACAATAGAAGACCATTCTAATCTGCCGGAAGTCACTGATCTAGATTACCAGTACATGCAATCCATCGATGTAACAGAGGATGGTATCGCAGGTCTCATAAATAACCTTAAGTTGACTACTTCTTCGGGTGTCGATAATATTAACTCAAAAATTTTAAAGAATACAGTCACGTTATCTAGCAAATTCTTATGCAATATATTCCGCCAGTCATTGTCATCAGGCCAGCTTCCCTTAGACTGGAAAATTGCAAAAGTGATACCAGTTCACAAAAATGGCAGCAAGAATTCCCCCGAAAACTATCGGCCGATATCATTGACAAGTATTTGCTGCAAAATGCTTGAACATATCATTGCATCTCACATATATCATCATCTGGAATCAAATAATTTTTTCTTTATTAACCAACATGGGTTTAGGAAAGGTTTGTCATGTGAGACGCAGTTACTAGAATTCACTACAGACTTGCATTTTAACATGGACCATAATCTTCAAACAGATTGCTTTTTTCTCGACTTCTCCAAAGCCTTCGACCGTGTGGCTCACTGTCGTTTAATTTCCAAGTTATCCGTTCTCAAATTAGATTGCTTAACGCTCTCCTGGATTCGTAACTTCCTCACAAATCGTCAGCAATTTACAGTCGTTAATAATTTTACGTCACCCCTTGCATATGTCAGTTCCGGTGTACCGCAGGGTAGCGTACTAGGACCCTTGCTTTTTCTTATTTACATCAATGATCTGCCCAATAACATCTCATCCTGCATGCGTGTTTTCGCCGATGATTGTATAATATATCGACCCATTCGCAGCCTTGATGACCATCGCATTCTTCAAGAGGACCTTCATCTCGTTACCAAATGGTGTGAAGACTGGCAAATGAAACTTAACTCATCTAAATGCCAACTAATGACATTCACGCGAAAAACAACAACTCATAGGTTTTCCTATTATATCAACTCAAATATAGTATCTCAGGCATCAGCATATAAATATCTAGGCGTAAATCTTACACCGAGCCTTTCCTGGGCCTTTCACATTGCAACCATATGCGCAAACGCTTCCAAATCTCTTGGGTATATTCGCCGCAACTTGCGTAATTGCCCGTCTAACATCCGTAAATTAGCATTCGTATCATTTGTACGCCCTCAGCTCGAATTCGCGTCCCCTATATGGTCTCCCTACCATGAATACCTAATCCACATGTTAGAAGCCATCCAAAACCGAGCTAGTCGATTTATTTCCCGAAATTACAGCTACCAGTCAAGCATTACTCAAATAAAACTCGACCTTTCCCTTCAATCACTGAGTAGCCGACGTGACATAGCCCTCCTGTCCTTGCTCCATAGATATGTTCACCAAGTCAAGCCACCAAACTTGCCTCTGGAACGCGCGTCTTGCACATCACGACGACTTTATAATGATTTAAGCCTCACTCGCATTTATGGCAACACTAACGCATTTAACTTCTCGGCTTTACCACGAGCGATTCGGTTATGGAATTCGCTTCCTAATAGCACTGTCGCTCAAATGAGCAATGATAAATTCAGACAACTACTGAACCTACAGTCTTCATCATAACAAATATATTCATCTGTACATATGTCATGTCATATAATACGTGACTTTCTTGTTATTGTGGTTTCAATTTTGTTTGCTTTATGTACTCGCGCTATGTACGTTATTTCGCGCAAGTGTTACATTGCCTTTTATGTTAGAGTGAATTGCCCTTTTCATTCCTTTCCCGATAACGCTTTGTATTGATTTAGCGTTTTTTTTTAAACACTGTTTGGAAGCATGTGATCATTACAAACATTTTTAGCTCACATTTTTTAGCGCTCATATATATGTTTTCTCTTGTCATTTGTTCAATGACGCCCCCCTTACTCAATGCTCCCCTTGGGGCCTGTAAGGTACTTTGAAATAAATAAATAAATAACGTACTTTTTTACTAAGGTAGAAGCTCTGCGAATTACCGGTCCAGTACTAAAACTCCTAAAAAGTTACCTGCAGGATAGAGAACAAACAGTTTTTTCTGGCTGTGCTTATTCTGATACTAAGGTTATTAACCAGGGTGTACCAGAAGGCTCCAATACTAGATCCGTTACTATTCCAATTTATATTAATGATTTACCCACGTGTCTTAAATCTGCACGTTATATACTATACGCAAACGATACCACTATCTCCTTGTCTGACAATTCTTTACCAACCTTAATCCTTAAACTAAACAACGAGCTTGAACATATTGTTTCATGGTGTTCTTTCAATCATTTAATTATCAATCCTACCAAAACTCAATTCATGTTTTTCCGATCTAGCCAAAGAATACTACCTGGTATACCTGAGATAACTCCACACGGTCGCCACATTCCCGTTCGTTTCCTACTGTGTATCATTTTCGGGCATCAAATTAGGTTCTAACCTAAAGTTTTCTTAACACATTGCCTTCATTAAGCAAAGGTGCTCCTTTGGTATTAGATCATTATACAAATCGAGAGAAGATTGCTCCAAAGACGCACTATTAGCACTATACTTTGCTTTCATTCACAATCACATTAATTACAGCATTATATTCCTAGAGAAACACATATTATGTCATATCTCGTCTATTCAGCACTTACAAGACCAAGCAATACGCATTGTCACTAACAGCGGATTTGTCCCGAGTGCTACTCTATTACACCGTGAAAATAACATCATTGTTGTAACGAACTTCAACTATAATCTTACAATTAGGTTTTATAAATTACTTACTAAACACATTTCATATGAATTTGTTGATTCCAGGTACCTCATCAACAGTAATATTACCAGGTTTGCACGTAACTCCCACTTTCTACTGCCTGTGGTTCATTCTATAGAAAGATGACATCATCATTCGCTGCTATGAAACTGTGGAATGGTTTACCCAACACCATCAAATCTTCATGTTTTCATGCATTTAGTCATGCCCTTAAGCTTTTTTTAGATGTATAACTAAGGTTCTATCTTTCATTACACTACATTTGCCGTTTGTTTGTGTTGACAGTTTTTTTTACGCACTATATAGGCCTGTGTACTGACAATAATTTTTTGTTTATTTAATTTTATATGTCGCATCTCTCGCAATTTTATTTGTTTCTTTTACTTAGCTTGCTCGTCTTTCATACGTCTATCTATTATTAATATTAACCGATGGTCCCGTTGCAGTCTTTGACATTGGGACCCTCGTCTGTATATTGTCTCTTACCCATTCGTTGAATTGAAAAAATAATAAACTGACACTCAAACTGCTTTTACCGTGACGTTTCGCAACCTTCTTCAGGTTATGCGTACGTGGGTAAGTCAGAAACGACTGCGGTTTTTTTTTTTTTCCACGCAAGTCGTCTGGCTCCTTCTATTGCTGCTCCTGTTTCTTTTTTTGTACGTGCGTGTGTATGTGTGTGTTTTGTTTTGTTTTGTTTTTGTTACCTGGAGAATAAAGGGAGGTATTCGAAGGAAGGAGCCCGGTGTAGAAGAAGCATAGTTAATTAGAATGTCTCAAGGTGAGAGCAGGTTTATTTTAATGACTAGGTATCTATTCCGATAAAGGTATCTATCTATCTTTCGATTTGTATGCGCCTGTGCATTCGAGCTGTCGTGTAATGCTATATATTGTAACGGCCAACGTTGCAATAAACCAGTTGGTAGTCTGCGCTCGATTCATCTGTGTGTCTCTACTTGCGTCCTGTTTCCCAATTTTGCGCATTTAGCAATCAGTCATTAGAATGAACAAACTAGCCCCTCAAGGCATTCTGATTAACTATAAGCCCCCTATACTGCCTGTCATCAGTAGTGGTTTCGCGATCACTACACGTGTAACAAGCTGGCACTTCTACAATGCAGACAGCTTTCCAACTCTCCCGCGGTAACTTCTCGTGCATGTCTTCCAAGATGTACGGGGGTCACTTCTGCACAGAAGCAGCCTAGGTCCTCGTCGGCGGCATTGCACAAGCACACATGTTTTCTCTGTCTCTCTCACTACCAACAATGTTGCGCCACAGGATTTTGGCTGCGTTCGAGCAGTTGACGCAACACCGGCCATACGAGTTGTCCACGATGCGCCGTTTCATAGTGGTTGCTGCGCAAGCGAATAACAAAATGAAATAAAGCAATACAGCTCACCCCAACGACGTCAAGGAAGGCAAAGCAGAGGCAATAAAATGATATAGTGAACCTTAACCAGAGATGTGCAATCAGATATGTAATATGTTTTCCCCGTGGCATGTAAATATATATGCGGATAAATTAGCTAGTTGTTTGTTACTTTCTAATCAGGTTGGCTACTAGGCTGTATAGAATGCTTGCTTATTACTTTGAATTGCTGAAGCTGAGCCCTTCTTTGTTGAGTACAGATTGATCTGGGGTTCATGAGATTCGGGCATCTAATAACTTTCGTCTCGTAAGTAGGACGGTTTCAGACCTCCCAATGCCCGCAGGACAACGAAAAACTCGTCGAACTGAAGCTTGGAATAAAAAATACCTTTCAAATTAGCGTGTACGGAGCTATGTACGGAGCAGTAATAATGTGTAATTAGCGAGGAAAAAAAGGCCGGCATTAAACCCTGATGTGATCGTTAAGGTTGCGCACGCTTAAAGCTCTAACAGGAACTATGACATCGCTCAACAAAAAAGATTTCGGCCTATCCCATATATAGTGCTGTTTAAGTATGCTGTCCCATCCCAAAGATAGTGCAGACTGAAAAGAAAAACAAAGTAATGCAAATAAAGGTAAACGTTCATTAAAGGGCTCTATGTAAGAGTGATATGGTATGGAAGCAGGGTAACCTGGCGTTAGTGAAGTTGAAGCGACGCAGAAGAGCTCAGTTGACATCGAAGAAAGAAACACACACATGGAAGAATAACAAACATGGAAAAACATGAAACAGCAAACCACATGGTACACTAATGCACCCTGGAAAACATTGTCTTGCTTCGATACCAACCGCTCTTGACTCGCCTTTCGTACATGTGTAAAATACATATTAGAGACTTTTTTTTATTTTACTTTCTGAGTGATAAGGGTAGACATAATTAATGAGCACAAGAAGAAGCACATCACGAAAAAATAAAGGAGGCGGGGAATAGGAGTGGACACAGAGACATTTAACTTTATATGCCTTCAATACCTGGAGTACACTATACCATCAAAAAATTTGCTTGTCTTTGTTTATAGAATTCGTTCTCATATAAGTGTATGGCTTTTTCAGCTTTGTTGCAATGCTAAGCTCTGCCTGTACACTTGCTTTTGCAATTTCGCAATAAATAATTCTAATTTCGAAATGTTGGGCTTGATCATTCCTTGATGTGCGCCTCGCGCACTGTCTTTACCGAAACCGGGCCGGTACGCATCTTCCTTTAGGCGAGAAGCGGGCATCCTCTGATCTCCTCGGCAGAAATTGCACGAACATGTAAATGAGTCCTTAACACCTGTACGCGGTTCATACGCCCCGATTCCTTTTCTGGCGGCCCTACAGATCCTCGCCTACGCATTCTTTGCCATGCATACTCGCCACAGCAAACGCAAACCGATTTCCCAGTTGTCCCTATTTAGCGTCCACGCTTGTTTACTACAGAACGCGCCGCGAGCTGAGTTAAGCTTCGCTTCATGAGCAGAAGAGCTCAGTGCTGGCTTTAATAAAACATGAAGCAGCACGCGATATCATCTCGCTCGGCCTTGTAGCCTGCCTTGTGCAGGGGTCTGCCTTGCTTGGAGCAGTCTGCTTGCTCCAGGGCCGCGCTGCAGGCGAGGAAAAGGTGGCACGTCCTGCACTATTGTCCCACCGCTTCGGTTGCGACCGCAGCGCCTGCGGGATTACGAGAACGACCACTCGCTTCTTTACGAGCCAACGCAATGTCAGCTGCTCGGAAAGGCGGCCCGCAAAGAGCGCCATAAATATAATCTGTTAGCCTTCTTTCCTACACTCTAAGAAAAAAGAGAGTAAAAAGTGAGTCACAGCAACTTGACTCTCTTTTTTCTTCCGAAGACCCACTTTTGCGCGAGTAGAGTCAAAAAGAAGAGTCAACATTCCCGCATGGGTCGTTTGACTCTCAATAGCACGCTAAGAGTCATGGAAGATCGCCATTCCTCTGATATTGGAGATGAGTCTGGCGAGAGAAAGATTTAATGCAGGAGAAGAAATACCAGATAAACTCTTCTGTTTTAGGCAGGCCCTCGGGTTTCTGTCCTGGTTGTAATGCCGCCGTGTATCATTCTTTCATCCTTGTCATATTCTGCAATTACTTCGAACTCTATATATTGATTTTTCTTGACCATGTTTGTTGATACCTCACACGCTTAAGCCATAGCTGGATTCCTATGATAAGGAAGACTTGGATTTGTCACACTGGTTCTGACCATAAGTAAATCTAAAAAAAAGTATTGGCTACTAAAGAGAGCACAGCAAAGAGATAAGTTCAGTAGGTGCAGTCAACAGTGTCGATTGTAAATGTAATCCCGCGACTTAAACTAAATTTCGAAGGTTTAGGTTCCAAAATCAATATCTTGTTATGAGGCGCACGGTAATGGAAAGCTGCAGATTTATTTTCAGCAGCTCGGGTTATTTAACGTGTACGGAATGCACGGTATACGCGCGTTTTCGCATTCTGCCCCCGTTGGAATGCGACTGCCGCGGTTGTGATTGGACCCGTCACCTCGAGCTCAGCAGTGCAACACCAAAGCCACTGGGCTACTGTGCGTTGCGTTCCGCGGCCACAAACAAATATTAACGTACGCAACACTGCTTTGGAACCCCCTAGAAATATAAAAACAAAAATACGGCAGTTTCGCCCCAATGCTGCCTGAACCACTGCACGAACTACTGCTGGAACCAATGTTCGTTGTTTCATCGGCTGAATAAACTGCAGTAAACATTCGCTTACTCCTTAAATTAGGAAGCACTGGGTCACGCGCGTACGTGCATACAACAGATCTCACTCAATGACGGCGAACACTCGCTGTCACAGCGTTGGCTTGACGAAGGGCGCGAACAGAGCGGACAGAACGCTTCTGCTGCCTCTTCCGTCAAAGCGTCTCCGCAAAATTGCGTTATCTGAGCGCCCCCCCCCCTCCCCCCCAGCTTTGCGTCCATCGGAAATTATCACCAAGACAGAGCGAGGGTGGCGCAAGACCGGGCTAGAGCAACGGCTAGAGGAGGAGAAGCGCGCTAAACCAACGCCACCTAGACTAACATTAGTCTAGGTGGCGTTGGCTAAACTAGCGCATCCCGCATCCCTCTCCCGGCTTGCGCGCGTTTTATCACGTGACCTCCTATAGATACTTGGGGCGCCCATCGAGCCCGGCTCAGCCTCGAACACTTCCTTTAACGCGCACAGCCAACGGCGCGGGATAGGATCTTATCGCACTTGACTTTATACGAAAGCTCACGGTAACACCGACAGATATATTTTGACGGTTGTGTCCATATAATTGCTATCGCAAAATTCGCAATAAATAGAAATTTTTACCAAGGACCAACCACACTGCTTCTCCATGTCGTGAGAGAGCGGTGAACGATAGTTCTAGAAAATGTGCTGCTAAATCTCCGCCAAATGACTACGCTCGCATTTGGTGATCGCGGCACACAGTCGCAAGAACTTGTGGAGGAAATGCCGGAGTTCTGGCAGCTTCAGGTGCACTAGATCATTCAGCAACATGGGCGGCTTTGTAGTTCTACCTCACATCAGAGCAAACTGCACTAGACGGAAATCAAGGGCAGCCGCACCGTTATATCTAAGGAAATTAAGGACAATTACGCCGCGTCTTCACACTTCGAGCATGCTCCGACAGCCCACCGATAGATATTTCAAACGCAACCACGCTCGGACGAGCAAATTTTGCTTCTGCCAAGTGAACGTAGCGGGTATTTCAACACGCGTATTAAATTCATGGCTGTTTCATTCGTGAACATTACTTAAGTGACGTAAAATTATCAGTGAGCAAAACAGTTTTTATTTCAACGCGAGTAAACAAAACCGAAACTAGCGCAACTGTTCTGCTCAGTTGTGCAGCTACAAAATGATCCAAAGCCGAAGCCGTCAATAGCATGACGCCATTTTAAAGTTGCGCTGCATCATGCACGAGTATACATTGTCGTTGAGTGGTTCTGAAATCGCTGCGCTAGGGACGACTGCAACCAAGCGTTGCGACAAGTTACGGTGGGAGCTTCTGTCCGTGCTGTGTGATTGCGACGAGGGGACCGCCGCCAGCAGCAGCGTTTCGCCGATTTCGTCTTTGCCGACATCGAGCAAGTGCGCTCGCCGGAAGCGTCCGAAGTGCTGCGGTTTGCACTGCATCTTTCATTGTGATATGGGAGATCGCAACGGACAGAGACGACCAGATGCATACGAACCACTACCAGCGGGGACCTGTGACCTGTGACCTGTGCCATATTTCTCTTAACGTCTCAGGTAAGCATATCAGCTTTTGTTCCGAGTTTACAAACGGCGCGGACTCGGTCCTTCCGGTATGGCTACATTTTGCGCCACGTTTCTCTTGGCAGTTCACAGACGTTTCTTGGGCATGCGTGCGCGTATGTATGCGAAAATACTACTGGCAGACGGAAGCCTCAGGAGAGCATCTGAAATTATTGCAAGGCTGTACTGCCAGGAGAAACACCGTTCTTAACGACTCCGGTGACGAGTGGCCTGTCGCATCGAAAGATCCGTAGAATATCAAGTACTGTCCTGCGTAACTTGAAGTGTAGATACAATACTAGTACCAGTGTAACTTTCGCTGGCGAAGACAGGTAGTCGAAAAGACAGCTTGTGTATTCTGAAGATTTACTAGCGCTTTAGGTATATTACCGCGAATAATAAAAGCGCTACAACGCTGTATGGCAGTGTCAGGCGATGTGGCAGCACAGATATCTTAAGAGCGGTAAAGCGGCTGCATGCACAAGCGAACAGACACAGCGCTTTAAAAGCGCTGAAACGGAACAAATTTTATGTGCATTTGGCTGTAAGTAGAAAACACAAAATACGTTAGCTGACAATCTAAGCCGATGTATAATGTTATTATTTTTTATGTAATCTTTATTTTCATGGTGGTAAATATTTAAAAGCATGAATTTGCTGCAACCTTTATATAGTAAATCCTACTAGGCGCACAAAACCTGGCTGTGTTATGCACAGAAATTGTGGTATTCCTACTGGATTTTCTATTTTGAGTCCGGTATTTTATGAAAACGAGGGTCTTTTTATTTGTAGTCTTATGTTAGTGCAGATATTTGGCAAGCAGAAATGAATCGATTCCAAGGTGGTACCTCTTGGTGAGCTACATATAAACCCAAGTTTCTCCTGTCTTGGCTATTGTAATGTGCATATAACAATTTTAAGTATATACTGCTGTAGTTGGCTTAGTCGCTGTCGCGTATTTTGTAAAAGTAGAAGGCTATGATTATTTTACTGTTTTCATGCATAAATACCTTTCTTTGTTGTACCAAGAAACGCTCACAGCATTAAATGAAATGAAGTGTGATGTATTATTCTGCTAATTTAATAAAGGAAATTTCGTCTGCACTGCATCAGAGATTAGTTTACTTTCTTTTACTAAACAATGCGTTATCTCCTCTGCTACGGCTGTTCTGTGTATTTTTGTAATTTTGAAATGTACTTTATTTTAGGTATTCAAGAAATGCCAACATCCAGAAGAAGACGCCATCTTATCCAGCACGTTATTGGTGAGACAGATCGTAGCAGGGACTTTCCCATATCTCATTAGCATAAGATGCTATTTGTTGTAATTTTTGTGTCCACTTTCCTGGCCTTTATTCATTTCAGCATTATTGTGCAAGGGTAATACTTTTACATCGAGATAGAGTAATTGTCCAAAGGAGAGACATAGCTGGAGGAGACGGCACACATGAGCCTCCTTTGTCCGTATCTCTATGTTGCGCCGTTACTCTGTCATTGTCTACCAACAAGCCCAAGTTCTTCATCAGCTACATTTACTAATTCTCCGTTATTACAATTTCATTGATACAACATTGAAAGTACAGAGGTACACAGGAAGACAGAGACTTGAAATGATGAAGAGCCGTAGAACAAGGAGCATCGCTGGAGCCAATGTTTCGACAAAGAGAAGGAGATAAGTTTTCTTGTCAAAACATTAGCTCCAGTAAAATTTCTTGTTCTATCACTATTTATGATTAAAAGACAGCATTATTGCTCTTGCTGAAGTATTATGCATTATGGAATAAAAATTGGCAGGGTTAAATGTCAGGAATGTGATATTTCTTGTGTATTTTAATGCTACAGCGAAAGCCAGAAAAACAAGATGTAGAGAACCACGCTGTTACTTGTCACTACCCAGTTTGGCCAGCTTCATCAGAGCGTGCACTTTGTTGCATTATCGACCACTGGAATTCATTAATTGAATTGCTTCGTGATTACTTATATTTAGAGATGCTGAACTTGTTTTAATGCAGCTTAACATAGTGTGTGTAAAAAATATACAATGACATTTTAAGAGGCTTGCAGTTGACTAGCAGATCACTTGATGGTATGAGCTCAGGTTTCCACTGAGCTTCCGTGCACAAATCGGATGCACATTCTCTTTTTTTCATTGCTTGGATTTTCATAAGCATAAGTACCATTTCTTCTTTGTCAATGTTCTAGTTGTGTTGTGGGACCTAACTGTTTACATTTATTTGTATTGGTATCCATGTTCCACAGACTGCTTAATTTTTCTTGTAAATTGTGACATGGTAGGACTAAGAGCATTTGTGCAAATTTGCTGCAGGTACACTCTGGTGGCTCCCGCCCCTGCATCCTACCACCACTGTGTCCTGACTACGTCCACTAGGGAGTTTGAAGCCTTTGGCGGCTCCTGCCGCTGCGTCCTGCCACCACCATGTCCTGACTACGTCCACTAGGGAGTTGGCAGCCTTCGTGATGATGCCAAGCAGGCTGGAAGCCAACAGAAAGATTAATGTAAATACATGTGATTAAGTGGCAACTTTTTGAGTGAAGTGGCTTGTAGCCACTCAGCAATGAAAGAGTTAACTTCAAAGCAGTTTAGACTCCCTGCTATCGGTGCAGGAATGCTCAAGTCCATGCAGTTTGCCTTAGCCGCCAAAAGGCTCTGTGGATTAGACGAAACGCGCTGCAAATTTTGAAACCAGTAGGAGACCACTTGTACATTTTTTTCTTGCTTAACAAAAAACTGCTTTGATAAAGCTTTAGCAATCTAAAAAGAATACGGTGTACACTCATACATGGTATTGGGCATAAATTTACTAGGACTGCCTCAATAGTAAGTATGCCGATAAACATACCAAAACTGACTTTTTTTTGCTAGTTCATCCGCATCTCTGTGCACTGCTGTATAATTTATGTTCCTGAAACCAGTTTTTGCATGCAGCACAACTCCTAAATATGTGGATTACATAAATTTGCAGCTTTTGCTGTAAGCCAGATTCATGAAAATAATGTTAATTGGCCATTTTGTCCATGTTTAATGACCCATAATAAACTGAGCAGTGGCTAATAAGCAGTTCAATTTTTGGTGTAAGGTCTCTTTTTATAGTCCCGAAAAATTTGGCCCCTTTAATGAAGGAACCAATTTTTCTGCTATGCCTTTTATGATGCATAGATTGGTGCATTACACAAAATCTCACTTAGTGCTTGCGCCAGTAAAAAAACTTTTTAAGTTAAGTATTTTTTGAAATTAACATTTGCGCTATATTGAAGGGCCTCCAGTTCTTCAAAAAAAAATTTCAAGTGGTCGTGTGCCAGGTCGGTACAGCTCGCATGGAATTGCCTACTTACACAAATAGGGAGGGCCATGCCCTCCGTGGTTGCTCAGTGGCTATGGTGTTGGGCTGCTGAGCACGAGGTCGCAGGATTGAACCCCGGCCACGGCGGCCGCATTTCGAGAGGGGCGAAATGCGAAAACACCCGTGTACTTAGATTTAGGTGCACATTAAAGAACCCCAGGTGGTCGAACTTTCCGAAGTCCTCCACTACGGCGTGCCTCATGATAAGAAAGTGGTTTTAGCAAGTAAAACCCCATAATTTAAATTTTTTTAGGGAGGGCCAAGTACACTTGACTTTATGTTAAGATACTATTATTCATCTACAAAAGACAAAATGAAACATTCCATCCTATAAACAGCTCTTAACACTTATTTACACTTTTGCACATCTTTATACCTGAAGTCTGGTGGCTTGTGTCTGTTTTCATTATCTGCTATGTGCCCATGGTAAACTTCAGGTTTGCCCTATGGTGAAGAGTATTGTGGTGCTTATAGATATCGATCTGTGTTTTTCAGGTTGCCTCGAAATTTTACCAAAGCCGTACCACACACGGGCCAGGCCTCTTGCAAACGGCGTATAACCAGGCTCAACACATGAGTGTCGAGTGAGTCCGGAGATCAAGGCAACCTGCTGTGCGACCAGCGTGCAACCTTTGGTGACCTCTCTACATGTTCCGCCTATTTCACAGCTGCACCTCAGCTGCAACTTATCCAAACAGCATCACCAACTGTGGTCACTCGTCAAACCATGGATGAATGTTAGGGTGGAGTGATTTGAAGAGACATTCTATTTGTCTCTTCAAATTCTTAGCAAATACTTGTGTTATTATAATTAATATGTGTCTTTAGTGCCTAGTTTTTAATGGTTCCTTTCTATTAGAATTCTCACCATCGATTCCTGCTATTACTATAATGTATGTCTTTATGCCCAGTTTTTCGTAGTTCTTTTGTACTTGTGTATGTAATTGATAGATTCATACTTGTTATAGAGAAGGCTAAAATGCAAACTTACAGCATTTTTTTCTTTCTTTTGATTATCTACAGCATGCAAAGTGTTCAAGAAATGTAACCTAACGTGAGCTCTTGTGCAGGAAAAATTTAAGAGCAATATAGAGTACTTATTTCAAACACCCATTATTCTTGGAAAAGTCAAGAATATAGGAGCACAAAAAAGAAAATATTAAACTAGAGAAACATAAGTTCCCCTCATAAGTCTGATAATTCACTTCCTTTCACTGCAAGGATACCAGTAATATACTCGCACACAAGGTTTCAAACAAGAAAGCTATGATGCCCTTTGCATTTCTCGGTGCCCATTTGTCACACTGACGAATGTCAAAGGCATCGTAGGTTATATGCACACATTGGTTGTGTTACACTTTTGAGTATTTCATTTCTCAAACACAAAGGTTTACAGCAGTGCTTTAAATAGCAAGTGCATTTCCTAATTTATTAGTGCAAGAGTAACAGTACAGATCATGTAAAAATTATTTTACAGTCCATGGATGCACGCTTCTGATGACATAGCAGTGACGTGGTCGTGGGATGAATGTCTTTATTTCAGATTTAAATATTGGCTTCCAGGTCTGGGTTAGTCTCCTACTCTGAGTAGTCTAGGTCAAAGTCCATTTACTAGAGAAAGTGAATTAAACTAGAAATTATAAACATCAAAAGATCTTGTTTAGGACACTAATGAGACAATCAGCAAGGTTCTTTGGTTATTCATTTCCAAATTTGTGAGGATATATGTTATGACTGGTTTCAATATTGTGAGTACAAATATTTGTTGTCACACTAGAGTGGGCTGCCCCATTTGTATACAACCCCTTTACAGGCTAAAAATTCCGTGTGTTACCCTATTTACTCGCATAATGATCACACTTTTTTGCAAAAAAAATTGACTCAAATTCAGGGGTGCGGTCATTACACTGGTTAATTTTCCCGCAAAAAGAAAAAAATATATTATCTGGCATTTACTACGGGATGACAATAGGTCAACAAATAGGCGGCTGCTGCTGTATGTAGTGCAGGACACGAAAAAAAATGGTGGCCGGCAGAGCAAGCCGAACGCGCCGAATGCATTTTTCTTCTCGTGAGTACATTACAGTGCATTCAAACAGTTTCTTCCATATTAGTAATGAAAAGTATTTGCAAGTTTGCGGCAATAACATAGCCATGCCCACTTTGAGGGGACAGAAACAGATGGGCGCACTTAGCTGCCAGTGACATAGGAACAAATGCTGCGGAAACTGCGGCATTTGTCTTCACCACTATCCTAACGTGGCACGTTTCCGCTAAGGGTGGGTGAATATCTTAGCTGCGTTACAAACGTCGGCGAATGAATAGGGTACACTTCTAACCTATCAGTGTAAACGTGGCTGCTATCATTGCCGCTCGCGATTTGTTGCGTGCCCACAAGTGCAGATGAGAAGAATCGAAAGACGCCTTTTTTTTTGTTGTTTTTATTGACCACAACCATTATAAAGCCTACACATAATAAAGGAAAGTTTGGTTGTAGCTTTTTTTTGTCGTAGAAGTGCGGAAAGTGATGAAAGCAATGAAATGGGGCATCTGCTTAAGAAAGTTTTTTGCGTGCAGACTGCTTGGTTTGTCTTGAAGAGTCGTTCGCATAGCAGTCGACAGATGGTAAGCGCGATCATTATTAGCTAGATTTGGCATGTGACACATCGCTGCGGCAAGTTCGGGGTGAAATCATTACGTGGGAAATAAAAAAAATCGAATTAAAACGACAAAATTTAGGGGTGCGATCATTACGCGAGTGCAATCATTATGCGAGTAAATACGGTAATAGGCTGTTTTTGGTTTTGTGCACTCTATGTTAAGGGATGCAAATGGTGACATACAACAGAATGCAAAAATGACTAATGAATTCAAGCAGGGCATGGGGCTTTTTAGGCAGATGCGTGCGTGTGCTATTTATAAAGCTCCCCATGGTATGCCTGAAGGCATTTTCTAACACTTCGGTAGAATACACTGACACCCACTTATTAACTCCTCGAAACAACTTTTTTATATATTTGTACTAGAGATTTGAATATACTGTCATTCATAAAGTGTTTTATTAGATTTGAATTGTCATTTATTTTTGTGTAGCTGCTGTTTTTTAGTTATGTCCTACACAGTGGCAAAATATTTTGGGGGGCACTTTCCTGTGTATAAAGTTTTCAGAAATAGCTTCATGCTGTATCTTATTTAGCTATTCGTATACTGCAAAGTGGTGATACCTATCCAAACGGCTTGTACAATTACTGGAACTATGCAAGAATATATTAGGCCACATTAAATAATTTTACAGATTGCAATTTCAATTAGATATGAGCATTCTGCATATCTTGAAGAGTACGTATGCCAAATTTCGTTAGTATAGGACAACTATAAGTGCATAAGGTTATTCTCATGCTATTGTGAGAAAATGTTTTTGAAGTATATTCAATAGCTTTTTTTCACAATAGCATGAGAAGTATGCAAGATTAGTAGGCAGGCCTCTCTGCCTGCCTACTAATCTTGCATACTTCTAGTAACTTTACATGCTGTTTGAATAGATATCGGTACTTTGTAGTCTACGAAGAGCTGAGGTAGCTACAGCACACTGCTTTTTGTGAAAATTTAGTACACAAGAAAGTGCCCGCAAAGATCAGTGTATTTTCCCATTGTGTGGGACATAACTCAAGAAGCAGCTAAAGAAATACTAATGACATATATGAAATCTGCATGAAGAACTCTACAATTTGCTCTCTTTCAAAGCCTCTAGTACGAATAATAAGACTGTTTCGAGTAATATTCAATCAGCAAAACATGCCCCTTGCTATAGTGACCTACAACATAGAAACGCAGATTGAATGCAAGTCTTTTTGTTAAAGCGACTCTGGGCTGTCTTCCCAAGGGCTTCCGTTAAACACTGAAATTTCCTGCATTTACCAGAAGTGCAATACTAAAATGTTTGTGGATATGCAATTGGTATTGGCAAACTAACAAAAAAAAAGACAGTTCTGTGAAATGAGGAATTGACTATAACTTTGTTCGACATTTACATTTTGACTCCATATCTTTGTTTTGTGCTTTGTACTGAGTGTTTCAGCAGTGACTGCCGCTAAAAATTGAACATATCTGCTTCATGACAATGCGACAATTTTCGCTAACAGAAATTTATAGCAGTGGCAGGCATTATAATTACAGTACTCAATAACGTCTAGTTTGTAAGAACTCAGACTAGCACCAGTTCCGAGATACACAACCCAAAAAGACATGATCAGATAGGTTTATCTTCCACACAGAATTGTCCCATAAGGCTTACAAAATGTTTTGTGGCTAAGTAATATCTGCAACAGCAAAGCATGTTCCACCAAGTATGGCGATAAATATTTCAGAGCTGTCAGTCTGAGGACTCCTACAAACTAACAATACCTTCAGCACTGACTAGCCTCAATAATAGGATGTCAGCCATTTTGCTGAAATTAATAAAACTTCAATTATTGTGATATTGTTTACGAAAAAATTTGCAATTGTAATGCAGTTCTAGTATCTGTCACTTGTAAATATTTTCCAATTAGTTTTTCAGACTACAATTTTTGGTAATAGAGGTATTCATTGCAGAAAGATCTAGTACATGGCACTTAATAATAAAGGTACTGGTCATTGTAGACTTTCTGTTGCACAGCTGTTTCTTGAAATCTGAAAGGATGTACCCGCCTCCTTATGTTAGCTAGAAACGGAAATCTGTCAGTATGTTTTGTTTAAAATACAGCTGATCAATCCGATAGTTAGGCTGCTTGCCAAATATAAATCATAACAATAATAGTGAAGGACCATAATAACAAAGTGATGCTGACTCATAACTATGCCCAGCTACATCCACGCAGCTGTGCCATACAATGTGCATGTGTTCAGAAGAGCCAAATGCCCCAGAGAGAAAGCAACAGTAACTCATTGTTTGTCATCTTGTTCAAGCAGATTATGCGCTAGCTGTAATTTATGCTCAGTAAATACATAAATCAGTCATGTCAGGTGTCTTACTTTGGGTTGCAAGTTCGAAGTTCTTGTAATCTTGCTTGTTTTTATTTTGTTTCCTTTGTGAGCATGAGTGACTTGGTTGCCTTCGCACATATTCTCAAAACTGTTTCATCACTGGGAATCAGGAAATTTAATTTACATATGAAATTCCCAGTTCCCAGTTACTAATTTGGTAGGCTTTGATCTTAATTCTCTTAACTTTTATATGTTTAGCTACCAAGTAGTCTTATCGTGCATTGAAACATATCCATGCAATGCAGAGAGGGCACCCAAATTATAAATATCTGTTCTTGCTTTCTACCCTGCTCTGGTGTTTTCAAAACCTAGCATTGGTGCAATGGCCTGTCTGCAGAAAAGTAGTAAAGTGGCTAAATTTAAAGGTCAACAACATAATTAAGATACAAAGCAAAAATATAAGTTCGCAATTGTCCCCCATAACGAGAGTTCTGCTTAGAATTTTAAAAAAAATTGACATCCTCCTGTGGTGTGAGAATTGCTCTGGGTGCCAAGGGGACTACGTAGCACCTGTACTAGTGTATACAAAGCAAAAAAAAAAGGTCAATCCAGATTGGAACGGCAGTGGAAAGTCAAGCACAGATGCTTTATTTCATGCACCATTAATGTGGCTTATCATCTGCTCCTGTTGTATGGGAATGCATACGTTGGGAAGACAATCCTTCGCACCATTGTTACCTTAGCGGGACACCAGAGAAAGGTAGAAATCGAGAACAGGTATTCACACTTGGTTGCCCACAGTGTGTTATTTGGATGTGTTTCACTCTACAAAAGACTACTGTGGTAGGTAATCATAATGACAAAGACAAAACAAATAAAAGAGGTATGTGTCAGTCATCCGTCCGTGACTTCCAGTGTTTATAGAAACACTTCTTTGTGTATATGTGCCAAGCCGTAGGGAGGCTTTACGTAACTCAGTCATGCTTGCTAAGCTAAAGATTGGAATAAGGAAAATCACAAGAACATTGTATGAGTGATTTATAGATGTGGCACCTAAAGTAACTTATTCATGTATGTCCTGAGGATAGATTACAGCCAGTGCATAATGTGCTCTTACAGGATGACTTGTGATGAGTAAAAGAAGCCTTCCTCACATCTTCCTCTTTGTTTCTTTTGGATCTTTGTGCACTATGAGTATTGTTACAGCTGCGTGCATGCAGCTGGGTATAGTTTGTTTATGTGTTCTGCTTCCTTTCTTGTCCTCATCATTCATGCGCTATCTTTGCCGTAACAAAATACAGCTGCCTGTGCTACTTATTTTGTCAACGTGTTTGCATTATGGAAAGTTTTGTATTAGCGGTTATTTCGACCTGTGAAATTGTCTGTGTCAGCTATTTTACTTAGTCTTGCAAAAGTATGTTTCTCAACATAAATAAATGATCAGTATAAGTGTTGCTGTATTTATTTTTGTAATTTTGTCAGTTATGAGATTTTTATACACTGTTGCATGTTGTATGACAGAATAAAATTGATGCACAACTTTTTAATGTGTTTTTCAGATCAATTTTCATCTCACGCTAACATGCACAAATTGTGTGGGAAAAAGTGCCAACAAGAGTACCATAAGGTAAGACAGCTGTTTTTACTATTAGACTGGATTATCAATTGCCAACCAGTTGTTTTCAGCAAGCATAGCATAATGCATAGGTAATGTAATCTAAGTTGGAATATTGTTTTTATTGCACTTCCTTATACAGGTCTCCTTTATACATAAGTGCAGCCTCTCTTATTTGTTATGTGTAGCTTACTTGCTTAGAATGTTAAGTCGTAAGTTAAGTCTTTTAGAACAGGGAAATAGGTGGAACTTATGAATCTTTTGACATATTATAAGAGACTTGTGCGGTGGTGAATTAACCTTCTACATGAGTTACATAATATTTTGGGGTCTCATTATGGTTCTGAGTGGCATTGCAGTGTCATGCATATGCAGCTGCAGGCTACATATTGGATATTTATTTAAGACTGTTTTGCTTAGTTGGCTATTGATTCCAGTTTAATGGTAAAGAGAACTGTCTTGCTTTCATAGTGATTCTGTGCTGACTTATACATTTGAATTTTCCAGAAGACAATAACAAAGATTGATGAAATATTAACTTTTTCTTGCTAACCTGCCATGTGCTTTTTGTCAAGTTTACTGTGGATTCTTTGTTATCCTATGTTGTCTTTTCATAGTAGTCTTCTTGAGAACTAGCCGTAGTCGTGTGTACTTACAGCAAGAGTTGTTGACACATTTTGAAAAGCGGCTCGACACTGCCATCCAAGAGTGAAACGACTTACATAGATTAGTTACCTTACTTTATTTGCAAGAGGCCGGCACCACGCACTAAGGGTAACTTGACACACTGCTGGAGTCATCAGACTCATCTAGAATAGTTTGGTCAGTCATTCTTGCAGTGTTCATGAGACACTTTATCTAGAGTCGTTGGACTCATTTAGAATTGTTAACGGACTCCCTCGGCACTAGTCTTGTGACCCTTTTGAGAGGGTATAGGTGACTATTACAACAGAGTATGCATGACTATTGTGTGCGGAGTCACGCAAACACCTTGTATTGAGCAGATAGTCTCGGGACTCTTTGCCAAAAGAGAGTTCGGGTGTCTCCCACAAAGTGAGTCGTATACGTGACGAGTCCAGACTCTTCGAAAAGAGTAAGGGATACTCTTTTTTTTCTTAGTGTGTACTTTGACTCGGCTTATCGTTCTGACGCATACTTACGCGTGAAACGGCCAGCTGCCGGTGTTGAGAGCCGTAGGGCATGAAGGTGCGCCTCTCAGGCTGTTGGCATGATACGTGAGGTGGAGTACGCGTCACTGAGAAGGCTTTAGGTCATGTACGTGTAGGAAATGAAAGCAGTCAGCTGGCAGAGCGACGCCCCATTCTGTATATGTTTCAGATGCGTAAGCATTTCTATGCCTACCCAGCGAGGAAACCCGTCTTTCTGTCACACAATACGAATCGCATATATATATATATATATATATATATATATATATATATATATATATATATATGCAACACAATAAATTCGAAAGGAAAAACGTTGGCGCTGGTGAGTATAGAACTTACGACCCCACACTGAGAAGCCGAGTATTCCACTGGGCGAAACACCGGTGCTTGCAGAAGGTGAATATATCTGAACCACACGAATGTGTTGTACCGGCGGCACAAAACAAATGTCAATGGAGAACACTTTCTATGAAGGCTTTGCTGAAAGATATAGAGATGGTGGAATAAAGGCCATCTCTATAGGACCCCGCGTAGGGTAGATTTGGAGCATTGTAGACATCAGGAAAATTCCGATTTTGCGAACCCATAATACACGTCGCGTTACGCATACACGTCACATTCCCTATGCGTTTTGGTGGTCGCGGGATGCGCCCTCCGCTGGGGCGTTCCTTCCCCGAGCGAAGTGTCGTCGATCTCTGAGGGCTCATACGCTTCACGTCGCGCCACGCAGACAGATAAGCAGTCAATGAGTTGATAAGGATGACAAGAATTTATGAGGGGTTATATAAATCTCAATGCCGTTGATAATGGTTCGACGTGGATGAATAAGGCACTAAAGCGATAAGGGCTTACAATGGTCGGATCAATTATGATAATGTTAGTAGGTGCCAATAAGTGCTTATAAACATCGCATCAAGTCCGATACGTTTGATAAGGACAGATAACGGTTGATAAGGGCCGGATCTAGTCCGATAAGGCTGATAATGACCGATAAGGGTTTGCAGCAGCCAAATCAGGTTTCATAACATTGATAATGACACCGAGCTGCGTGGAGATGAGCAAGTGGCACAACACACAATTGCGCATATACTTAGGCAATTCCCAGAGGAGTCTCTGCGTGAATATTTTTCTCGTTTCTTACTGCTTCTCTGTGTCCTAAATTTTAACACAGGCCTAGGTATTTTTGAAGTATTTCATGCATACTTCTAAGAAGCAAGAAAAGGGCAAAGCTCGTTCTTGATATTTTCACCAGTAGTCCGAGTGAACCACCCCGAAAGCAAAGTAATTTATTTTTACAATAGTGTCGTAACCAGGAGCCCCCGACGTAAGACAATAAAAGTTAACTAATGTGCGCTTGAGACTTGCCATTTGTTGGGCGTGTTGGTAAACTGAAAGCATATTTAGTGCCAGCAAACAAGGATGGAAGGGAGACGACAACACAATGCGCATTGTGTTCTATCTATCTATCTATCTATCTATCTATCTATCTATCTATCTATCTATCTATCTATCTGTCCATCTAACTAACTAATTAACTACTGTCTGTCTGTCTGTCTGTCTGTCTGTCTGTCTGTCTGTCTGTCTGTCTATCTATCTATCTATCTATCTATCTATCTATCTATCTATCTATCTATCTATCTATCTATCTATCTATCTATCTATCTATGCAAATCATGGTGTCAAAATCACAAAGCGGTAGTAACAGCGATAATTTTTATATATAGGTAAATAATGCCCGTAAGCTCCAGAGATTAACGAATAAATTTTTGCGCGAGTTATTTTCCCTAGTTCCTCTAACCTTCACTATCTGTGAACGTGCTAAAGCGGCACAATGGTAGTAGGCGTCGCATCTTTGTTTGGCCATATCTTGCAGGCTTTCTCAGTCAAATTGATGTGCATCTCCATCGTTAGAAAATGGAAAGCTGAGTGCCAGGCAGCGAGTTGGAATTCACGAACCGCGTGTGTAAGTCGCGTGAGCTGATGTTCAAATCTCGAAAAAGAAAAGTAATTGAAACAGAAGTTGATGACGGCAGACAATAGCATTTGCCATGCGAGAACTCAGCTATCTTCATTCTACATCCCGCCAAGTTCGCGCGAAATTGGCGCAGCTGTTCAAATACGAGGGGAAAAAAAGAAAGGCACTTGAAACAGGAGTTGATGAAGACATGACGAGATCCGATAAGATTTGTCATCCGAAAACTCGGCTATTTCTCTCCTACGTAACGCGAAGTTTGCACGAAGCTGCCACCGTTCAAGTGATACGACGATCGTGATTTTCACTCAGAGACGACTCGATTCGAATTTCACAAAAATTCCGTATGAATCCGCATCACTGACGTTCACCTCGCTTGCGAGGTGACACGTACGTCTGTCGAGAGAGCTCTTCGTATGGTGACAACTCGAAAATTCAATCAGCTGCAGGGTTGTCAAAACTGTCAACTTGACGAAAATTAGATATCGTGGACATGCGCCGAGCAAAGGCAAAGATTCAATTTGCGAACTTCGAGAAGTGTCAATAAGAGCAGCCTTAGGCTTCCCTACACCTCATTCCCCACTTTCCTTCTTGAAATCGAACTGCCATTTTCTTTTTCTTTTGCAGTCATCGTGAAACTTAAAAGCAAACGTTTCTTTCGTAAAGCTTTTTCTTTTTTTCTTCGCGGGACAATTTGCATATGAACTAGCGCACATCTGCCATCAAGTCACGTAACGTCGCGTTAGTCTCGAGTCCCAGTGGCAGCGAGCTTTACACAGGTCACTTTAAAGCCTATGCACAGACCTGAGTGCCCAAGCTTCGCAAACACTTTGCTGCGTTCCCGAAATTAAAGCCCGCGCTAACAAGTTAGGAGCTGAATTTAATATATTACGGTTGTGTTGAAAGGGAGCTGGCAATTGAATAGCATAGAAACATAAATAATATTCAAGTTTATTTATTATTATTATCATGCACTCTAACCGTCATTTCCTTAAGGCTGTTTAAACCATTCCCTAATGCACTCGAGATAGTTGCACGCGAACCTCGAATCACCGAGCTAGCAGAGAGGGCGGAGTGGGGGTAGGGGGAAACACTTTATAATTTAATTGTGTTTAATAACTGAAACGTCTCTCAAAAGGCAAAGCGTTATTTGCAACATAAGGGCCATTTCTTTTTAAACCCGCATACGATAAAAAAGCACGATACAACACAAGGCGCTGACCAACAATATCGTGGTTGATTGTAAAGATGCAATGAATAGCTGCGGGGTTGTCGCAAACAAAACATCAAGCAGCAAAACAGGGAGAAGGGAATGGGAGGGGAAGAACATAGGAAGAACAAAAAAGAATACAGAATGAATCACGTTATCCTCCGTGCAGGATTCTCCTCGATCATTCCCAAGCCAATTATTTGATCGTGGTGGTAGATTTCTTGCCTAGCTTCAAGTTATAGTACAGTTAGGAAGGATTTAGTGAGCAGAGAAGAAATTACGCATTGTTTTCGATTGACTAAGAGGAGCTCCATACTGTGCCCGTAATGCGAGTCTTCATATTTATATTTATTTGTTCAATTTCCACAACCGCTCAACTGCCGGTGCATCTGATAACATTCAGGAAGACAAAGATGGATAGAAAGAACAAAAAAAATGCAAAAGTAAGTCTACTGCCTAAGCTTTTAGAAATCGTGCTTTGGTCTTGATCGTAGACTTGCTGGTACTCCTCCCTGCCGACTTGGAGACTTGCGGCCACCAACTCATCCAGATGTCAGTACTATTGTTGCAACATAATTTGCCTTCTCGCAAAAAAAAAAAATTGGAGGACGCTTAAGCTTCGCCTTCAAGAGTGGAACGCGACAGCGTTCCCGTCGACCCGCCAAGGGGTGTAAGACAATGGGCTACGGCGCAGTGACTACGCGCCCCGCATCGGACACGGTGAGCGTCGAGCAACGCAGCGTTCGGCGCGGCAGCGAAATGTGCGCCTGAGCAAGCAACGCACGCCTGAGCCTTAGAAACAGCTCGTTTCTAAGGCAACACCGCATTCACTAGAGGCGCTTTTGTACTTCTTTGAAGCATCGAACTCGTGGCTCAGTGGTAGCGTCTCCGTCTCACACTCCGGAGACCCTGGTTTGATTCCCATCTTGCAAGTTGTTTTTTAACGCGATAGCGTTGAGGAGCTCGTGGTATTCGTGAAGTGCCTGCTGGGATTTATCGCTCACAACCAACGCCACCGACACCGACGCCGACGACACCGGCTTTTCTGCGACACGAGCTCCTTAACGCTGTCGCGTTAAAAATTGAAGTCTGGGATTTTACGTGCCAAAAATTCCCGTTTTATTATGAGCCACGTCCGTAGTTCCGAGTTAAGTCTAACCACACGGGTATTTTTTTAACGCGCACTAAAACCTAAGTGCATGAGCGTTTTGCGCACGTTCCCCATCATAATGGAGCCAACGCAGCCGGGATCAAACATGCAACGTCGAGTTCAACAGTGCATTGCAACACCATAGCAACTAAGTTAACGCAGCGTGTCTCACAGGGAACCACAGGACCAGCTGTCGAAAGGCTGTATGCACAGCCTTTGGACAGCTGGTCACTTGGCTGTGGGCAAAAAGAACAGGTGTGAGAAAAAATAATATACCATCAATATCAATAAACGCACACACACGCACGCGCCAGTGAGTGATACTAAACTACTGAGCCATAAAATAAAAAGGCGTGATAGGCGGCCCTGTGGGAGTGGGCGGGGATACGGCGGCGAACAACGACGTCTACAGAACACTTAAACAAAACGTGAAAAAGGAAAAAAGAAAAATTTGGTGAATCCCACGTTATATCTGGGAATCTTTTAGAAGCGGAGCTTCGCTTTTGTTTTATGTTTACGGAAACGTCCGCACTTATCCTCCTTCACTTCTACGCAGCTCAACGCTCTTCGCTCAATGCACGCAAGAGAAAAAGCACAGATTCAACGTGAACGACGAAGGTGACAGAAAAAAAAATTTCGTACTAAGTCCTTTATTCTTTACTTTTGCTCGCTTTTATCGTTATCCGCAATCATGCAGAAATGACCGAAGAATCCACTTCGCCGACGCGCACTACGCCATGAAACGCGTAGTGCAATCTCACGCATCAAGCATCGTATTTCATCGTAGTGCAGCGGTACTAAAGTGCACCCTTACGATGCACTTCACAACTCTGTATTACACACTGCAATCGCCCTTTCAAAAAAAAACCATATGCCTCATAAATCCCATATCCGATAAGCCGATATGAAACTTGCAGGATCCCTTATCAAAACCCGTTTTTCCCATATGTCATATGATTGTATTTGATGTGGGAGTTATGGATAATACGGGGTTTTCACAGCACGGATGGCAAGAACTCTAGAAAGACTGAACCACAATGCAAAATACAGAACGTCATCGGAAAGACCTCAGCAACAATAATGCCTGAATATACATCCTAATTCCGCAATAACGCGCAACTCCGAAGCGCGCTGTCACTCACATTCATAAACGTGCATGGTTGCTAGCCTATCTACATTTTATGCTGAGAGAGAAATGACAATTTCAATAATGCGCATCGGTCACCTCACAAACACACAGCATACGCAAAATTCACCCCAACACAGAACAAGAGTAATTGAAGTGTCATTATAAAACCAGCGTCTTTCAGGATGGTTTAAAACACAGCGTGCAGCAAACTCCTATGTAAATTAACACAGAAGCGCTGTTTAAAGTAATACTTAGTCATTGACCAGTTGTTATTAGTTGTAATGTATATAACCATGATGTCCAGACCCACCCGTACGGGTTTCTTGTTACACCGATGGAACAAGAACAAGCATCAACGTCAATAAAAATTCAGGTGATTTAACCGTCGACCGCTTGCAGAAACTTAAGCAAAACATTCCTTTGATGTTTTACTGCACTTTAACATATAAGACATATTCACGATCATTTTAAATGAATGTATATAGAACCAAAACAAAGCCGCAGCTGTCACAACAAAGCACGTGCGGAAGTTCTGCATGTCTCAAAATTGGCTTGTTCAACGCACACTCACTCATTAAAGTAACAAGTATTAATTGCGCCCTTTACATTCTATAATTATCTCAGTCGACTGCCCGCCCAAAGCACGCCGACTGAATCACATACAGAGTTTCCGATGCGAAGCACTGGAGCGACCACAGAAGCCGTCTGCAGCAGCTCGAGAACTTTCGCTAAACGCTCCCGGCGGTATTCGCCTTTCTTGTACGTTGTTTTCCTCCTCGTCCTTTTCCCTTCAGCACCCCAGGGCCGTACGTGACCATCGGCATGGAGGACTGTACAGCGGGTAGCGCATTTCCCGGCTGTCGTCACCCAAGCGTTCGCAATTCAGCACACGTAAGAGGGAAATAACGAACGGAACCACTCGCGAGGGGGACGTGCCACTTTAAATGAGCTGCTCCCACCTTGCTTCAGAAGCCCGAGTATTTGTGCGAGGCGACATTTTCTCTGCAGTAAGTAAATAAAATTATCCTTTAGCATCGTGTACGTTATATATGGCCCTTAGAATATATTCTTTTTGACATAGATAGATAGATAGATAGATAGATAGATAGATAGATAGATAGATAGATAGATAGATAGATAGATAGATAGATAGATAGATAGATAGATAGATAGATAGATAGATAGATAGATAGATAGATAGATAGATAGATAGATAGATAGATAGATAGCAAAAACTAAAAAGTTGTTTTTCTGCATCAATGCTTTGCTACGTTTAAAGCACGCGTGCTAAAACGAAGGGCGTGTAAGAACATCGTTATGCCTGTTTACCGGCCTTATAACGGTATTTATTTATTTTTTGTTTGTTTATTTTCCTCGTATTTATTTATTTTATTTATTTATTTATTTATTTTATTTAGCCGTGGGATCAGGTGTCAATGTTGGAAGCAAGTGGACTGCAAGTAATATGAAACAACAAAAGAAACCTACACGGGTTCCACAGAAAGGAAAGTTTCGGAGTTGAAGCACAATTTGTCCTGGTACAGGGAAGAAACCTGCCCCATCATTTTTCAGTTGCAGTCTGTATACCGACTTATCCCAGCCCAAGGCCAGCAGACGGCACGACAATGACTAATTAACTAGTGTCCCTGTGTATGCTCCCGCAGGGAGCTGAGTTGCGCATAGGTCCGCCGTTGTGTTCCAGCTCTGCAGTGAAGCAACTCCTCGAGCGCGCAGGAGGCAAATGCCGCACGGCGTTCCAATTGCTTTTTTGTTTGCTGGTCGCGAGCAACACATAACAATTGTTCGCGAGCGCTGAGCCAGATGACACTTTTTATTGCAGGCTACGCTCCAACGATTGACGTAGCCAGAGGGGTGCCAACCTTCTGAACTTTTTAGTTTGCATGTACATATATACACGCACATATACAAACACATGCACGAAGGTACATATAAGGAGTAGAACCCTCCTCGATCCCTCGAAATGAAAGCCTGACTACGCCCGTGGCTCGAACCGCTCAAAAGTTCGCGTGCAAACGCACATTATCTTGCAACAAAAAGTCGTGCAATGTTTTTCAGCGGCATTTGAAGTTTTCTCGTGGAGGCCGGAAGGCAAGAAATCTTTTAAAGGGTGTTTAAAGAAAATTTTGCACATGTGTGGTGGACAATTTTGTGAGCAAATTTTGGCTACCGAAACCAGACGAATAATGATCGTGGCCAAGAGAACTATCGTGCCTGCAGTTATGTCAGTGACCGTTATCCGTGACCGTCATTGATCACTAACCGTCATTCACAGGTGCTGCACGTTTTTGATATATGCGGTACAGACACGTAGATTTAAACTAATTTCAAATGTTCACATACGCACATTATATGTAAAGCTTACTTTTACGATTCCTACCGCAAACTTGACAGCTGCTTCGTAGCAGCAAATCTGCGAGTGGAAAAAGATTAAAGATGCACGAGCTTCTAGATCAAATTTATTTCGTACAAGGGAATGGATGAGCAATGACTGGTAGCAGCAGGGGATGAGTGCTGGTTCTTGGAGCCTTGGGGGCAGAATTCAAAGCCACTGGAAAGGCAACAAGTTATTAAGAATAACAACAGGTTATTTTTATTGCACTAATCACATAAGATGGCAAACTTGCAAAGTAATTATTCACACATTGCAGACTGTAATATGACAACACATTTTTCTTTATCTCTTCATACTATTCAGGTCAATTCAGTATAACATAGCACTTATTAAACATAAAAAAATAATTTCACATTCCTCACGTCGACTAAGGCTGATCGAACAAGCAACATATATGCCGGGCGGTAAATGCTGAAGCTATAACAGCTGTCTCATCAGCGGGAGCGCACGATGTCTTCGCATACTACAAAACAATGAACACGAGTACATTAATTGACCTTACATAAAAAATCAGAACTTAAAACAAAAAAAGAAACAGTAGAGAAAGGAAACAGTAGAAAAAGTAGAGTATTTACTCTGTTTTGAACACACTGTTATAGAGCCGCGTAGTCAGAACAATCGTGCAAGCTACACAGCGAATTGGGCGAGTTGATAGAGAAGAGAGAAGAGAGAAGAGAAAGCAAGGGTAGGGAAGGCAGGGAGGTCAACCAGAACAACATCCGGTTTGCTACCCTACACTGGGGGTGGGGGAAAGGGGAATAGAAAGGGGAAGAAAGGGAGAGAGTCAGCACTGAGTACATGTGGTAGGGACACCTTACACAATGACACTATAAGCGGTCTCTTAAGCCCGTGCACATCAAGTACCGCACTAGTGCACGAATCGCTTTTCGAGCCAGTGACGGTTGTGGCCACGGTCCGAGTATCTTTGACTCGGTGAACGGTCTCGAGTCTAGTCTGTGTAAAGTTGCCCGCAGAGAGAGGCGCTGGACATCGTAGCGAGGGCAGGTACACAATAGGTGCTCGATGGACTCCTCGCACCCACAGGAGTCGCACATCATGCTCTCGGCCATTCCTATACGGTAGGAGTATGCGTTCGTGAACGCCACTCCCAACCACAAGCGACACAACAAGGCGCCAATCACAACAAGGGCGAGTTGATAAGTTAACATTCTTCGCGTATATGTGCAGCGCGACACAGGCGTGTCGTCCATTCTTTGTCCCGCGTCTGTGTCGTGCTGCATATACATTCCAAAAATTGCACAAGTGAACAACCTCTCATGCCAGACGTAGGCGTTTCAGCGTTTACAGGAGTGTTACTCGAGATAAATGCTGCTTCAGTGTAAACAAGCCGAACTGAGCTGTGTAAACAAGGCGAACGCACCTCGCATATCCTGGTCCCTTCCGTAGCTGGCCGGTCTCGTCCGTCCGCACGGCACCGCGTTAAAAGCTTTGCCACCTTCCATGCGATTTGTAGAGTTTGGTGCGCTGCACCCCGTCATACTGAAATGCAAGTTTCAAAATGATGTGTTTAGTACCACTTCGCCAAAGTCATTAACTTAATATCGTCGACCACCGTACCTGCAACACGGAGCCGATCGGTGCAACGCACGCTCGACGGTCCGCTGACTGCAATTTCGATGGCACTGACAGAAACGAGTCGGCGCCGCGCCCGTAAAGTTGGCTTCGCAGCGGTGCAGTTGAACATACGACGTCATTTTTGTACCACGTGATAGCGCTCGGCGAATAGTGGTGCGTGTGGCGCCGGAAAAGTTCTGCGCAACTCTGCTCTCTGCGGGAGCATATACAGGATCATTAGAATCAACAAGTTACTCGAAGCGATGCGCATTGATCAAGCCAATAGGGAAGCAGGAATCCGCAAGGTGGCGGAAATTTTGTGAAAAACACATTTGGCACGAACCCTGATGTTCGCATTCTGTCAACATCTAATTTATAACCAGGCTGCATCAAGTCGAAGTACAATAGTCTTTTATATATACCGTACGTGATCTGTATAGAGGCATTCTGTTCGTTATACAAGTCTATAAGCTCGTACTACGTCCATTGGCTTCTTGGGCACTCCATAGACTTACTGGTTTCAACTTTTTATTACAGTATTGACTAAGGACGCGCATGAGTATTGTACATACACTTTGTTTCATGCATAACATGTAATTCTGCAAAAGCTAACGAGAGTATTCTCACTGATTGCATTCGCGACCAAAAAAACATGCATCGCATATAAAAGAAAGATATAGGAATGAGTCATGAAATTCGATATACCATTGTCTCATACATATCTAAATCGCAAAATACGAAAACGAATTAGAAACTCTTTACCCCTATTTTTGATTAGCCAAGATAAGGTACATAGAGGTACTTAGAAATATACGTACTATTCTACGTACTTCGCACTATTTTTCCGCACAGTCCCCACACCGGTTCAGACATTTGTCCCATGGCAGCAATTAATTTCAGATGACTCTGCGGTAGAATTCGTCCTGCTGACTGTGGAACCACCGATGAACTGCTGTCTTGGCTTAATCGTTGCATTTGAATCACTGTCCCACCAGGAACTTCTTCAGCGGACCGAAATCATAGAAATCACTAGGGGCGAGGTCCGGACTGCATGGTGGATGGTCCAAACTCTCCCAGTGAAATGACCGGAGCTTGTTGGCGGTTCTGATTGCCACATGTGGCCTCGCATTGTCGTGGAGTATAACCGCGTTGCCCACATTGAGAATCCCTCAGCATTTTCGCCTGATAGCAACCATCAGACGTGAAAGCGCGGAACAACAACTGTTGGAATTGATGGCTGCATTTTGTGGCATGAAATCCAGCAGGAGCGGTCCTCGGCGATCCAAGAAGACCATTAACATCACTCTCCCAACAGATGGTAGTGAATGGAATTTTTTTTTCTCACAGGCGAACCCGAATGTTTTCACGCCATACTGTTGCGGCTCGAGGTGGCGCTAGGGCAAGAAATCCACTAAGCCCATCGATGAATACGTCCAGTTGTAGGAATGAAGGAACAAGGATTTGTTTGACGTTAGTTACACAGCTCCAGTTAAGGAAGCCCTCTCCATGCCGGAGCATGTTAAATGTCCGAGTTCACACCAGGACAAGGCGGCGCTACTACATGAAAAGTCTCCGCGTTTAACACCATCGTCTCTAGGCCCCTAATATCCTAGACCAGTTGACTGAGTAGTTTGAGGACTGTATCGCAGCCAATCTCAATCGTCGAATCGGCTGCGATACGACGCCCATGCTATTACATCGTTCCGCAGCATCCCCCTCTCCGAAGCTTCCGCTCACCCGACGCACAGAATTGGGGACAGAATAGCAACCAAGAAATCCATGGTCTGCACCAGGCTTTGGTAGCATGCTCACTCGAAGCATACAATAGGGGGCAGGACAGCAACCTGACAATCCACGGTCGGCACCCTTGCAACCAAGAAATCCACGGTCGGCACCGGGCTTCGGTAGCATGCTCACTAGAAGCATAGAATAGGGGACAGGATAGCAACCTGGGAATCCACGATCGGCACGGGGCTTTGTAGCATTCTCACCCGAAGTATAGAATAGGGGACAGGATAGCAACCTGGGAATCCACGGTCGGAGCCGGGCTTCGGTAGCATGCTCACCCGAAGCATAGAATAGGGGACAGGATAGCAACCTGGGAATCCACGGTTGGCACGGGGCTTGGTAGCATGCTCACCTGAAGCATAGTATAGGGGACAGGACAGCAACGTGGGAATTCCCTGTCGGCAGCGGGGTTCAGTAGCATGCTCACCCGCAGCATAGCATAGGGGACATGATAGTAACCTGGGAATCCACCTTCGGCGCCGAGCTTCGGTAGCGTTCTCACCCGAAGCATAGAATAGGGGACAGGATAGTAACCTGGGAATCCACGGTCGACGCCGGGCTTTGGTGGCATTTGACATTGGCCCTTTCCATCGTTAGTTCGGTCTGTCAGGTAGTGGTGGGGGTGGGTGCCTTTTGTGGACTCGTCAGCCGTCGGTGTCAACGTGGCGTTGACTTTTTCGTAGTCGCTGTAGGATAGGTGCGGGTTGCTCGTGGCAAACGCCTATGGCCGTGATGAGACGCAACAATACTCTGCTGCCTGGATTCCGGCATGGAATGCAGTATCCACATTTCATCGCCAGTAACAATACGGTACACTAAACTTCCATCCTACCCGGCATACCGTTGCGATGATTCAGTGAAACAATCATTCGATTGCCTTTCATCGTGTAATCCAACTGCTTAGGTGCTCACCGGCATGAAACCTTCCGGTACCCTGAGTACTCGTGAACGATGCCGTAAACACTCCGACACGAAATGCCAAGTTCCCGGGTAATGTCCTTGAGGCACACACGCCGATCCGCTTTCACCATTGCATCCACACGGTAAATATTGTTGTCAGTCAGACGTGGCCTCCCCGAACGCTCATTGTCGTGCAAGTCTTCACGGCCTTTTACGAACTAACAACAACAACACCTCACACTTCTGAAAGCGAGACACCTTTCCCCATACGTGGACTGCATTTCGCTGTGAACTGCAATGGGCATTCGTCCCTTGCTCCATAGAAAACGAATCACACTTTGTTGCTCGTTCACCTTGGACGTGTGAAGCATAACCGCCATCTTCAACAACTTATAGCAGCGCCATGCCGCGGAGCTAAGGCCGGGCGGATCCAAGAAAAGTCCACCGCTGGGAATGAATATGTTGATTTGGCATTTGCAGCCGTGATCCGGCAAAGAAAAATAGGGGCAAAGACTTTCTGATTTGTCCTCGTATGATGTGTTCCTTACAGCGAAGGCGTTGCAAATCTAAACCTATTTACTAGGGTGGTGTAAGCAAGTGAAGACTTGTAGCACTGCTGCGTATTGGGCTCTTTGGTATATACGAACTTGGGTAGCATTTCTACTTTCCTATCAATTTGCCTCCCCATCCCCCTTCCTCAGTTTAGGGCAGTAAACCAGATTTTGCCTTCTGGTTAACCTTCCTGCCTTCTTCAGGCTCTCTCTCTCTTTCTTTTATAACGCCAGCAGACAAGCACAAAATAGAGAAGTATAGACCACGATGCGCTGATTTGCACAGTTTATACCAGGGAGAACTTATACATGTATACAAGATGCGCAACCGCGCCACTCCTGCTCAAAACGTCGTGCTGCCCCTTACAAAAGAGGCCGTTTCTTTATAAAAAAAAATATTGACAGAAGCAGTGCTAACGCATCTTTAAGCAGTGCGCCTGATAGATTGTGCCACCATAATTTCACGTGCGTCCTTTCTCTGTCTGACAAAAATCATAGTCATTAAACAAACATGTGCAGCCACACTTTTGACAGTAAACAAACCCATGGCCGTCGTGGTGATTGATTGATTGATTGATTGATTGATTGATTGATTGATTGATTGATTGATTGATTGATTGATTGATTGATTGATTGATTGATTGATTGATTTTAACAGTTGCTGGCATTCCTGATTGCTTGACTAGTTCTGGTACCTTAACAGTAATTTAACGCACATGAACGAGCTCAAATGAAAGTGCATCAACACACAAATGAGAGTGGTGACCACGAGCGAACACCCTGTGTTCTATCGCACCCAGCGATCCCTTTCTCTTTCTCCTCCTTCTCTTTTCTCTTATCAAAAAGCCATCTCAAGCATCATGCCGCAGGCTGTCCTACCAGGTCTTCGAGCCACTCTCATGGGTACGAGATGCAGTGGTATCACAAATGGACAAAGAAAGAGAAAATATATACACGAGCTCGCTTCTGCGTCAGCCGCGCGGCTGCGTCGTTGATCGCCCTTCAGCCCGGGAGTCGCGTCTGGCTGCCCCTGTGTCCGGATACAGCTCGTGGACGGGCCTCAATGACAGCAGCACCCGATGCCTCGGGAAGGCTTCGCTCTGTCTGAAGGCCCGGTCCGTGCCATGCAGCCAGTCCAGGATTCCCAGAATGCCGTAGTTTCCGCGGAACCTGCGTGCCTCGGGAGAAAAGCCGGAAAAGTACGGTTCTTTTTTTTCTCTTTTTTTTTTTCGTGGCTTCGCTTTGGGTTCTACCTCTAGTTGTTTTTTTTTTTCTTTCCCCACGTGGTGACTAATCGGAGCGGATGTCTTTTGAGCGCCTCATTGGCCGCCCACCCGCTGGGTGCACGCGTCGGTGGAAGGGAACAATGTGTAGCGCCGGGAACCAATGAGGCTTTGGCGACTCGGAGGATAATTACAGCGGGAGCCGTATAAGGGTAACGGCCTAATAATCCTATTCTAGGCTTGGGTCTGTGTTTCCCCGAATGTTACGCCTGTTTACTACATGTAATGCGTCGCTCCAGTAGTCGTTCCAACTTACACAACAGGCAGTTCCAAACAAACATAACCGTGCGTGACAAATACACGTATAAACAAGTGCTGTTACCCTTCAATCGGCGCCTCAGCAACATTGTAGAAACTTGTAGAAGCAATAATAATCCTATGAAGCACAATCTTTTCAGATTCTTTTCACATCGTTTCTCATCTTTACTGCCCTTTCCTCTACGCCCAGTGGAGGGTAGCCAAGCGAACAATTAGTCTGGTTAGCCTCTCTACCTTCCACTTGTTTTTTTCCTATGCTCTAGAAACAAAGACGCAACATGTAACCTTATACATTTGAATATGTATCTCTATATTTAGTTTTTCTAGCCTACACATGGTGGTTTACTCCGGCAACTTCAATTCCATTCTGGAAGGGCAGAATAATAGTGGCGCTTTAAGAATACGCTGCCTTCTTTTCCTTCACTCTTCGACAAGTCCAGCAGAAAATCATAATCATCATTCTATCTTTATGTCCACGGCAGGAGGACGGCCTCTGCCAGCGATCTCAAATTACTCCTGTCTTGCGCTAGCTGATTCCAACTTGCGCCTGAAAATTGTTTAATTTGATCCCCCCGCCTAATTTTCTGCCGTCCTCAACTGCGCTTCCCTTCCCTTGGCAACCACTCTGTAAATCTAATGGCCCACCGATTGTCTACCTTAGGCATTACATATAGCCTGCCCAGTTCTAGCTTTTTCTCTTAATGTAAACTACAATATTGGCTATCCCCGTTTACTTTCTGATCCACACCGCTCTTTTCCTGCCTCTTAACGTTACGCCTAACATTTTTCGTTCCATCGTCCTTATCTTCTTCTCGAGCTTCTTTGTTAAACCTCCAATTTTCTAGAATGCAATGGCTGTACAGAGAGAAAATGATTTATGCATATTCTTGGAATTGTTCTCACGGTATACGTATTTCTATTGAACTCACAAAACAGCATATCTCGCCCGTTACAGAATGCACCGATCACAAAGATTATCTATGCCCCACCTCACTAAACTGGTACATCGGCATATTTGATGGTGATGTTCTACAGCTTCCGTATAAGTTTCCACTTTGTTTTAAGCGCATTTTAACATTTATTTGATGCAATAGTTTAGAAATACAAACAAATAAACGCTATACTCGCGCATTATTTGTTCCATGGCTATATATATTGCTGCGATGCGGAGACAAGCACGAATGTTGTCTATGCAAGGCGAATGCTGGAGGCACCAGCTGACCGTAGAACATGGCGGTCAAAGCGTGCCAGCAACAACAACACTTCTTCCATAAAGCTTCGACTTGGGCTAGTTGGTATGGCATCGTTCTGTATGTCTGTGTGTCGCACTGTGTATCTGTCTTTTTTGTCCTTTGTAAAATAGTATTGCGCAGCAAACGGAACGAACACTTCTTCGGCATCCTCTCTTGTCTGCACGTCATGTTCTGCATTGCAACAATATTTTGAAACATCCCAGTTACATATTAAAGAGATTTGAAAAAAGCAAGCAATTTGCTTTTTCTGTTGGTCAATTGACTGTGCAAGCGTGCAGTATCAAACACAGCATATAGCGACGCTCACGAGCTAGTTGCTCACGGCGTATTTTTTTTTTTCAATTTTAGTTCAACTTGGCAAGCGCTTGAGGAACGGCAGTATCTTACCGGAATCTGCATCTGAGTGTCATTACGCCATACAATTTGACCGTTCGCTACTTATAAGCGCTCTTTATACAATAAGTACGCTTTACATATGTCCAGTAAACTAACATAACACGCTAAATATAATTAAGCTGTTATTTTACATTAGTAGCATACTCCTCTGCGCGAGACGGCATCGGACGAAAGCTTGCTCGTTCCTTTCTTATGTAGCCAACCACACACAATATAAAAGAGCGAGGTTTTTTACAGAGTACGCCTTGGCTGGTTCTAATTTATGATGAGCTATGGTGGACGTTTGAAGTTCTGTTCACATTGCTTTGCCATTCGATAGAAGGTGATGAAAAAATCGTCAGGGAGATTAACGGATGTGTATATACGATACGGCAACAGCGTTCAGATATTTGCTGCGAAAGAAGAACGTTACGATAATGAACCAACGGAAGCATTGCCATTCTGCTTTTACCATTTTGATCACTGTCAGTATATACAGCGTTCACGAAATACTCGACTTCCGGGGCTTTCCATCCATTTCAATGGCACAGCAAAGTTGACGCGCATACGAGATCGCCTAAGTCGCGCGTGGCAATCTGTGAAGCAGAAGTCCCACGGGAACCAAGGAACGGAAGACTCAAAGTGCTCTGGAAAATATCGCTCAAAGTAACCTTGGCTCGTGTTCACCGCAGACAAATTCACAAACACATCTGACAAAAAGCAAGCACTCCTCTGCTACAACGGCCCTTCCGGATGCAGACGTCAACTTCGTCTGCTCCAGGAGTGCCTTTAGAACCAACATTCCGTCTGGTTGGCTCTTCGTGCCCGAGAGATTACCCCGCTCGGAGAAGTCGCGCACTGAAGCGGATACGAACTCGTAGCTGCCTCGCAGGAGAAGAGTCTTGCCTCCATCGCCGGTAACAAATGCAGCCTTCGAAGCAACGCCCGATGCATCTCACTATAGATGAATCTTTCCTGTCTACGAAGGAAAGCGGCGATACTATAGTAGTGCAGGGCTACTTTTCCACTAGCCTCACGTACGTTCTATCTGGCAAGGCAGACAGGCACCGTTCTGCGATCAGCCTGTTCCCTACAACGTCGGCCTTCATTCCCGTTTCGCCGGAGGTGAAGAAATCGCAGCGATGATTGCGTAAACAACCTCGCAAGGCGGCAATACAAATGGATAGCCGTGCAATGTGGCATCAGGGTTTCCATTAAGCTTTGTTCTCTTGGGGGGACGTGGTGGAACGCTCGTACGGCATAGCTAGCGTCTAAATATATCCGCGAGGTTTAATCAAGGCAGGAGTTCGAGCAGCATTGTCGCAGCTTGACAGCAACGCCAGGCCCGAGACAGTGAGTACATTTGGCAGAGCAGTTCATTTCTGCTCGTGTGTCGTAACTGCAGTGATGCACCCTGAACGAAGAGAGCTGTTATCAATATTTTGATATTATAGTCAGAGAGTAGGTTAGAGAACATATGTCGACACGTCCCCTGTAGTCATTGTCTTGGTCGATTCCGGTACACTACAAAAGCCTGCCTCAGATAACTCCTGTTCTACTTCAAGTAAACCCATCAACTATAATTTCTAATTTAAGCGATGACGCTAAGTTCAGACAAAAGCTTTTGGACAAGTGTAAGAATACATGTTATAGGTATATTTTATAGAGCAACATTTTTTGGGGCAAATCAAAGTGCTATCTAACCTGTAAATTTTTCTAAAAATTTTATTTTAGAAATTGTTGTAAATGTGAGCCTCGCGCTAGCACTTCTAACTTGAGGTTAGCTTACAATAACGAAATGACGGCTGGTAGTCCACTAGAAGAGACGTTTATCTGTGCAATGAACCAAAACCATCGATATCCAAAATATACTGAGAGTGTAATGGTGAAATGACCAAGAACGCATGCTCTTCTCACAGATATCTTTACTATAACATAAAGACATATCAAATGTTGTCGTATGATCCTAGTTCTGGAAGTTCATCGCACTCCCTACTATTAAGAAATAGGTTTGCAATGTTTCACTTCAAAATCTTTATTAGAAAAAGGGTTATGCCTGTTGGCATATGGAAGAATTGCGAAAAAATGTAGGTTCTGAGAAAATCAAAAATTGAGACAAGCTATTATCGCGTAAAAGCCAGGTTTTATTCTAACTGATTTCTGCGTATGAAATTAGCCTCTCTTGACGTAAGGCTATGGTGACGCCACGAAAAATGCTCCCTCTACAATATGGCATACGGCGACGCAACGTATAGACTCCATATAACAGAGTACGCCATTTTGTAATCCTATTCGCAGCGTACACTGTGCTGCTGCACCTAAGCGTATCGAGATAAGGCGCAGCTTTTCACCGCCCTGGCTGTACAACAATACAGTGGTCTCGATGATGTCATTGCATCCCTCCCTCCCCCTTTACTTAGTGACCTCTCCAGTGATCACTAATGAAACTCACGTTAGGTGGTGAAAGTCGTGCATCTGCGGCGACGGAAGCAGTGGCAGGTGGTATCCCGAGTGCACGATGACGCCGTAGGGCGCCGTGAGCACGGCCCAGAGCCAGTGCACGCTAAGGTGCGAGCCGAGAACCACGGGCCCCACCACCACGGGCAGAACGTTGGAGAGCAGGTGCTCGAGCGGCGTGCAGTACACCGCCGTGATGGCCACCGGAGCGGTCCACTCGTGGTGCTTCTTGTGGAAGCGTTGGTACAGCAACCGGTGGTGCAGCAGCCTGGGATAGAAAAGACGGCGCACGGAGACGAGATCGTTTAGATCGCGTGCCTCGAACCTACCGGCCAAATTTGGACGCTGCATCTCCATCCGGTGTGTCTCAACGACCCGTCGCAGTGGTTTAGTGGCTATGGTGTTCTGCTCCTGATTACCGAGACCGCAGGTTAGATTACCTGCTGCGGGGTCCGCATATTCGTCATCATCAGCATATTGGCATGTCCTCCACACGATGAAGGCCTCTCCCAGCGATATCCAGTTACCCCTGTCTTGCGCTAGCCAATTCCAACTTGGGCCTGCAAATTGCCTACTTTCATCACCCCCCATAGTTTTCTGCCATCCTCGACTGCGCTCCCCTTCCCTGGGCACCCATTCTGTAACTCTAATGGTACACCGGTTATCTGCCGGGCGCACTGCATGACCTGCCCAGCACCATTTTTTTACTCTTAATGCCAACTAGTATATCGGCTATCCCCGTTCGCTCTCTGATCCACACCGCTCTCTTCCTGTCTCTTAATTTCACGCCTAACATTCTTCGTTCCATCGCTCTTTGCGTGGTATTTAACTTGTGTTGGAGCTTCCTTGTTAACTTCCAAGTTTCTGCTTCACATATTAGCACTGGTAAAATGCAATCATTGGACACGTTTCTTTTTTCTTTCAACGACAGTGCTAAGGTCCAGTCAGCGTTTGGCAATGCCTACCATGCGCAACCCATTTTATTCCTTTGTAAGTTTTCTACTCATGATCACTGTCCTAAGTGAGTAATTGATCTAGATAAACTTACTCCTACACAGGCTGCAGAGCCTGACTGGCGATCGTGAATTCCTATTTCCTTGCCGGGCTATTGGACATTACCTTCGTCTCCTCCATATTAATCTTCAACCCTACTCACAGTTTCTCGGATAAGGTCCTCATTCTTTTGTTGAAATTCATCCCCAGTGCTGCTGAACAGAACAAGCGGAAAAAACGTTATTGGGAAAAGCACCTGCGAGGTTGCCAGCCCGGGTTCAGCCCACCCCATCATTATGTGCGGTGAGGCATAGCCTTTCCACCGCGTCCCGCGCCCGCTGGATTGCGCATAGTTGGTCGTGTAGATCAGAGCTAGTCAGAGTGCTTAGCCATCGCTCCTCGACAAAGTCCGGTTTCATGTTGTCCTCTACGTATATCGCTCTGATCTACGTGCATTTCGATAAGATGTGCGCCATGTCTGCGTGTTCGTGCTTGCAAAGCTTGCCGCTCGCGTCTGAGTATTGTTTAGAATGTGCTCTGTTTAAGTGTGCTGGGTTTCAGACGGTTCTGCTTTGCAACCTTCTCCAATCTGTATCTTGAGACCTGTGGAGTTGTTTGTGCGGTTGTGGGCATGTTTCTCTTTGTTTCGTATAGTGTGTCAATATGTCGTGGTACGCGACCAATCTGTCCCTGTCGTTTTGTATCGCTACTTCGTCGTCGTCGCCTCCTCCGTGTTCTCCATTGCCTCCGCCACTCTTTCCGCGGGTGGTGCGGGGTGTTGGGCCGTCACTGTCCGAACCGCGGTGGGTTAGTTCTCGCGCGGCTCGGTGGGCCTTCCCGTTGAGGTTGGGAGGACTCCTCGTGTCTTCTGTGGTTACTTCCCCCATACATATGCCGGGATCCATTTTGAGATATTTGGGTGTCATTTGCATGGCTGCATATTGATGAGAGCGAAATGCGAAAACGCTCGTGTACTTGGATTTAGGTGCACGTTGAGAAAACCCGGTAGGTGGGCAAAGTCAATCCGGAGCGCTCCATCAACGGCGTCCCTTTCACCCGAGTGCCGGAAAATTTTGGAACGGTAGGTCCCACATTTTTTTTAACTGTCTCAACAAGCACTACGCGCGAGCGCACTATGTTCGCTACACAAGGTTTCAAAACATCAGATACGATGTGCCTCTTGTTACGTTTACTACACTCGCGGACAACTTTCTGTGGCTATGAAGGGAAAGCTACGGAGGCAAAGTCGCACAAAAGAGAGCGCTTCTGAAAAGAGTCTCACGTTTTAATACACGTTAGTTTATAGGCTGGGGAAGAGAAAACCTAAACACCTTTTGGCAACAGTTTAATAAGACCGAACACACGGTTGAGTGTAAAGGTTTGCTTGTTCTACGGCATTTCCCTTCCGCGTCTGGGCAAGCGCGAAACAGTCGCACATGGAAGCTGCGTCGATCCAGCGTCTGTTCCGAGCAACCAAAGGCGCTGTCGAACGCTGACGGACTACTCGGCGCGGTAACACACGTGCAGCAGCTGTGCGTCCACGGCTTTCCCTTCGTAGCCACAGAATGTTGAGTATGTAGGCTTTTTCACAGCGATGAGGGAATTGCTCGCGAACTCCGCGCGCTGAACGCCGTCACGTGCGCTGTGGAGCCGCTTTCCTCCTCTCCGACTTATGTGATCCGGCGTCTACACTCACATAACGTCGGCAGAACGTGCAACATTTCGAAGTAAGGCTAGCCAACTGTCAGAGTTCGCTTCGCTACGCGGGATCATTCAAGATCCACGGGAAATCAGTGCGCAGTCCTGGCCGCCAAAACGACCATCTAAAGCGTAAAAAAAAACTGGTAGATGAAGCATGCGGCTCTCAAACTGCGGCTTATGCAGCTTGCATTGCTTCCTTAGGAAGATCAGAGGAACAGAGCAGGATTCAAGCGTATACGAATGTGCGACATGAGAGCGTATGGCTAACCGCATATGGTAACGCCTGGGGATGCGTTCGAATATAATTTTAACGCGATAGCGTTAAGGAGCTCGTGTCGCAGAAAAGCCGGTGTCGTCGGCGTCGGTGTCGGCGTCCGCGGCGTTGACCGTGAGCGATAAATCACGGCAGGCACGTCATAAATAAAAAGCAACTTCCAAGAGGGGCTGGGTGGGAATCGAACCAGGGTCTCCGGAGTGTGAGACGGAGACGCTACCACTCAGCCACGAGTTCGATGCTTCCAAGCAGTACAAACGCGCCTCTAGTGAATGCGGTGTTGCCTTCGAAACGAGCCGTGGAAGGTTATACTGTGGTGTATATCGGAAATTATGACCATGTAACTTACAGAAGTCGCAATTACACGAGTAGCGAAGTGCGTTTCCGCTGCATTTCTTCTGCGCTTTCCGCACACGCAGAGCCATCTTGCGGCAAACACAGAAGACCCCCTCCTCTCCATGTACGGCGCTGCCCCGACAGATGGCGCGCCACGCGCGCATTGCAGCTGTGCGAGGCGGGTCGCTCCCGGACTCTCTCTCCCCTGACAACGCTTCGCCTTGCTCCCTCTACAGAATCAAGCGTCCTTCCTTTCTTTAGATCACTATCTGTCTATCTCTCTGGTGCCGATCACAACGTTTGGCTGGCGTGCATCATTTCCCCCTCCGAGATACCGAGTTCTTTGGTTCGTTCCGCTTGCTCAGGCGCACGTTTCGTTGCTGCGTCGCACGCCGCGTTGCTCGACCATATGGCTCGACGCTCACCGCGTCCGATGCAGGGCGCCTCGTAAATGATGGCTGCCCTGTGGCCCATTGTCTAACACCCCTTGGCGGGTCGACAGGAACGCTGTCGCGTTCCACTCTTGAAGGCGAAGCTTAAGCGTCCTCCAATTTTTTTTTATGCGAAGCATATTACGAGGGCTCAACCCAGCTCCTCAGGCGCGGCGGTGACCATGAAATCACGTGACACCGTGACGTCACGACAGAGGAGAAGTGGCTTTGGCTCAACTCTTGCAAGACGGGCTGGGTGGGAATCGAACCAGGGTCTCCGGAGTGTGGGACGGAGACGCTACCACTGAGCCACGAGTACAACGCTTCAAAGCGGTACAAAAGCGCCTCTAGTGAATGCGGTGTTGCCTTAGAAACGCGCTGTTTCTAAGGCGTGCGTCTCTTGCTCAGGCGCACATTTCGTTGCCGCGCCGAACGCTGCTTTGCTCGACGCTCACCGCGTCCAATGCGGGGCGCGTAGTCGCTGCCCTGTAGCCCATTGTCTTACACCCCTTGGCGGGTCGACGGGAACGCTGTCGCGTTCCACTCTTGAAGGCGAAGAAGTAATGCATGAGTTGTTTCTTCGTCTAGCCGAACCAAATATAGCCAAGCAACAGCAGTTCACCAGGCTAAACAGTGGTTCAACAACTAAAATAAAGGCTAGTATGCTTCGCATCCTGGGCTTAACCTTACCTAAGCCACAGCCATTTTTTTTATTTGTCGCTTTTAGCGGAAATTTAATGTAGCACGTTCTACAAATGCCCGCGAATATCATCATCATCTGTCTTCAATAATGATATATTTCAGCGTCATTCGTTCAATGCCGAGTGAAAGCATTGTGCACTACTGCGACAACGTCGCATAACTAAAAGGACTGAATGCGAAGGCTCTAAGGGGTCGGGCGGTTCGGCGTGTATACGAAGCTGTGCCACATATACTGTAAAAATACACATGCCCATTTTATTGTGTATGCTGTATGTGCGCGAAATACACAGGCAGATACGACGTCACACAGTCTCCTAAAGCCTACTTCTTTTTCTTTTTTCTTCTTCTTTTATTATTCTTTTTCTCGCAGAAGGAGGGTGGCAGCAGGGACCTTAGCTGCACACTTCCAAGCTGCAGGAAGAACACTAGCTTCCGCCTTGAAATTATAGACGCTCCTTGGAGACCATTAAGAATCAACCTATTTCGACGCGATTTGTTATTTTACGCATTTGCACTCAGCCTAGAAAATAAATTTTGGAGACAAAAGAGCGTCTGACAAAATTTTGAGATGTGCCTACTCGCGTCGGTCGCCTCGGCAAAAGGCACCTCCGTAGCGCTGACCCACACGGCTTCCATTTCGGCGCCTGCTGTAGTGTTCTTAACTTCATTGACTGGGCTGACTTTAGGCGCAGTGACATCTTTTCCAAAGCCACTTCGAACCATTGGGACGCTTAGGTCATCTTGCTGTTAAAGCTTAATGTTCCTTTGATTGGCTTGGAAGGGTGCCATCGTCAGGCGGATCAAAACCAGATCACCGAACTGCAGCGTTAGGAAAACGCGAGGAACAAAATGCGTCGTTTGATGGAGAGCCACAGAGACCTTACCCCGCAAAGCAAGAATGGTTTCTCTTCCTAGGGAGGGGGTCTCACACTCAAGGAGACATGTGAACTCCACTGCCGCGATGGGCACCACACAGAGGGGTAAAAGAACTCTACCGAACGCGACATTCTCAGAGAAGCCTTCATTCGTTGTGGTTCTTACTTCTCATTCCGAGCACGTACAAGCCTTCTAGGCCACAGTGAACTAAAAGGGCTGCGCGACTGACGATGACGATTGATGTTAGCGTCTTTCTTAGGACCGGGCGCGCCGATACGACGCCGCGCTAACGTTATTCATGTTGATGTCCTAATCTCGCTCCGTTCCCCGCTAATATTTTGGTCTGTCCTGCTGCTCCAGGCGACAGTGACTCATTATTGATGACGCGGAAGATTCGATGGGGGGGAACGCGGCGGACGAAAGATGCACGTGCCCCGAATAGAAGAAGCCGTCGCCCAGTTCGTCCCGTCAGACTATACACAACACCGCCGTAATGCGTCGCGTCGCTTGTGTGTGCGTCTGCGTCTGTTTGGAGGAAGAAGGGGTATTTATTTTGTCGGCCTAGAAGCACAATGTCGTCCACGAGAGGGGCATCCAAGCACACGCTTCCTAGAGCAGCATAGGAAGAAATGTGGGAGGACAGAAAGAAAAGGTACGGAGGTCAACCTGACACGCCTCCGGTTTGCTACCCTACGCGGGGGAAAGGTCGTTAATGGATCCAAAGAAAGAAAGAAAGAGAAAAGAGAGATGAAGGCGACAGAGCAGCGGAAATCGAAAAAGAAAAATTTCTGGCAGACACCAACCTTGGGTTATCTTTGTAAACAATGGCTCGCACATTACGACAAGGGACGCGCCGCATATTACGGTGACGAACGTGTTCCTCAGCCGCCACGACGGACCTTGCAGAGAAAGCGGCACTTTTATTAAGCATCAAAAAGTGTCGAATAACGAGACACGACGTACCTCGCTTCGTAGAAACGCACCACAGTGCCACGACAGAGACGCAGTGTGAATTTCGGGGGGCCGAGCGGGTCCCGTAACTTTTTTCTTCGTCGTCAGCTAGAAGCAGTGTGCTATGGGTGCCATGCTCGCGCTCACTTTTTACAATAACTTGTTGCTATGCGATGCGCCTCACGCGCCCAGCGTCTCAAGCACTGGCTTGCACGAGGGACATTCTTAAAGAGGCATTGTAACGTGCCAGGGTGAGCCTGTTGAGCGGCATCGATGGCATTGCGCCTCGGTGTGACGATATCGTGTACTTCATCAGCAGAACGCGACACAGCAGAGTGGCGCTACCATCACTGGTTGAATGTGTCATCAGCGATTTACATTCGCACCATAAGGCGAGTACTGCGGCAAAACTACGGCATTACGTTTTAAAACCATTTTAAGTTATCGCGAAGTAAAGAAAGCGCCCCAAGAAGTAAAGAAAGCCTTGGGAGATATGCAAAGGGGGAAGGCAGCTGGGGAGGATCAGGTAACAGCAGATTTATTGAAGGATGGTGGGCAGATTGTTCTAGAGAAACGGAGAAGAAGAAGTGCCGAAGCGAGCGGACGCACGTCGCATGGGCTCAGCAAATTTACGAAGTTTTCGGCAGGACAATTTCATTGGGCCACCAAATTTTTTGGCAACATCAACGCAGCTGATCGTCAGGACCACGAGGATACCACCTTCGAGCCGGTAGGCCCATTTTTGGACTTTTTATCGGACTTCGAAGATCTCCGACGTGGCCGGGGAGCTAAGTCTCGCGCTAGGCTTAGCCACACCCGACACCCGGGCGGGCACCGAGTAGGTCGGAGCGACAAGGAATCGACCGAAATGGATCCCCGGGGCGCTACCAACCCTGCGACAAGCACTTTTATGGCCGGGCCAGCCCAAAACCCGGCAGAATTCCAAGATATGGAGGAGGCGCCCGTCACCACGCACTCGAGCATGGAGGAAGCAGGCACCGGAGCCGCAGAAGAGCACCTCATGCAACAGGACGCCACGGGCGAGGCGAGCCGGCAGCAAGACGGGGAAAAAAACTGGCAAATCTACCATTCCAGGCGCCAGAAAAAGAATCTCAAGCGCGCTACACGGAGCGACGTCATTTTGAAGTCTAGAGGACCCCAAGCCACGGAGAATAGCAAGATGACGCCGGCAGCCACAGCTGGCAGCGGCATCACGCAAGACGGCGCGACGGGAGCACCGGCGCAACAACAACAACAAAAGGGGGGAGCGCCGCGGCAGCCGAGGCAGAGGCTGCCACCGCTACCGACGGACGACGCGAAGATCATCATCCGGCCCAGGGGGGGGCTGAAAATCAAGGACATGAAACCATACCAAGCAACGCAAGCCATCATAGAGGCCTGCGGAATGAAATTCAAGGAAGAAGACTTTCTGGTCAGGCTCCGACCAGGGTCCAACATCGTCATCGCAAGCGCTTCGAAGGAAGAAGTTGCGGACGTCATCAGGAAGATCAAGTACCTCCCATACAGCGGCATCAATTACGAAGTAAACGCTTACGTGGCCATGCCTGGGGACGTAAAGCGGGCGGTAATCCACGGGCTACCGATAGGACTACCATCTGAAATACTGGAATCCAAGCTGCGACTACGCACTCAAGGGGTGGAGATCCTAGCGGCAAGGATGCTGGGCAAGTCAGAGACGGCGCTAATCACCTTCGACGGCCCCATCATTCCCAAGTGGGTCATCTTCAGCGCAGTAGAATACAAGACATACCCCTATAGACCAACCAGACAGTTTTGCTACGTATGCGGCACGCAAGGACACCGCTCGGACGTCTGCCCAACGCCGGGAGCGAGAACCTGCAGGCAGTGCGGAGCAAACAACCCAATTGAAGGACACCAGTGCCAACCAAAGTGCCTGGTATGTGGAGGCGAACACGCCGCCGGTACCAGGGACTGTCGGATGCGCCTCAAGAACATGGACGAGCTGCGAGGACGAGCCCCGCAGAAAAGCCGAGGGCGGAGCCGGAGCCGTAGGCGCCGTCCCAGGTGGCTGAGCTCGGAAGGAGAGCAGAGCCGCTCGCGGAGCCGGGGCCGCAGCCAAACGCGGAGCCGGGACCGGAGCCAGTCCAGGGACAGCTCCTTCCCACCGCTGAGGCCACCACCTGCAGCCCAAGGGCAGGGGAAACAGCAGCCAAAACCACCACAAGAACAACAACAACAAAAGAAGGGCGGAGTTAAGGTAAGCTGGGGGGCAGGCCCTCCCAAATCACTGTTTCCGCACTCGGATAATAACAATAACGACAACGAACTTAAACAACTAAGGGAAGAAAATAAGGCTCTAAGGCGAGAACTAGAGCAGAGTACGAAGAAAACAGAACAACTAGAGGAGAGAATCAAAGAACTAATCAGGGAACTGCGAGAGCAAAGGGTGGGTAGCCTGCCGCGACAACAGACTCCACCTTTAGCTATGGAGCAACAGCCACAGCAGCCGGAAAAGGGAACCGTAGAAATGCAAATGCAATCCTTTATGCAAAAAATGCAGGAGCAAATGAATTTGATACAACAAAAAATCGCAATGCAAGATCAAAGTTTTCGCAACTACATAAAAAATCAAAATACGCAAAAGATAACAAATGAGGCTAGAGATAGACTCTATCACGAAAAAAGATTCGGCACCGAAAACCAAAGTATAACAACAACCAACGATAAACCAACATGGCTAGACACAACACATTAGATATATGGCAGTGGAACTGCAGGGGCTACCGCAAAAAGCAAGGCCCGCTGCAGCAATTCATAAATTCACAGTTAAATCCTCCTGACATAATCGCGCTGCAGGAGACAAACACCGTGCCGACACTCAAGGGATACACGTGCCAAGAAAAAGATCGCACAGCCACCTTAATTAGTAAAAATCTAGTCGCCATAGCACACGATGAAATTCCGGACACGCGGATAGAACACATCGTGACAGAGATAATTCCAAAGAAAAAGGGAAAACAAAAAAGCACTTTTATCATAAACTTATACAGTCCACCACGACAAAATGATGGGGATTTTCAGAAACTTTTCATAGGAGCCAGCAAGCTAGCAAAATCCAACACTCTGCTTATAATGGGCGACTTTAATGCCAGGGGACAGAGCTGGGGATATAAAAAAGACACTAAGAAGGGTACGCAAGTTAGCGACGCAGCAGAAATCACAACCTGCACCCTCTTAACGGACGCAAACCAACCAACGCGCCTAGGCAACAGCGTTAGTCCCGACACATGCCCAGACCTGACATACGTCAGGGGAGCTAGGCAAGCCACGTGGGAGAACCTGCTGGAGAACCTTGGTAGCGACCATTTCATTATAAGAACGCAAGTGTCAGCAGAGAACGTCAAGCGCAAGATAGGAACAGCCAAAATAACGGACTGGAACGCTTTTCGCAAAGAATGCAAGCACATGGAGGGTGGGATAACTTCCATAGAGGAATGGTGCAAACAACTTAAGGAAATACAACAACATTACACCCAGGAGGTCGAAAGGTCAGAGCAAACACCGGAGGTGGACTCGCGACTCCTCAGGTTATGGGAGGCAAGGCGTGGACTAACCAAACGGTGGAAAAAACAACGGCTAAATAAGAAGCTAAAGAAGAAGATAGCAGAGGTTACCAAGGAGGCAGAGGAATACGCAGCCCAACTCACACGACAAAGTTGGCAAAAGTTTAGCGACTCGCTGAATAGAACCCTCAGCACCGCAAAGACCTGGCGTATCCTCAAGGCTCTAATGGACCCAACCAAGACCAAGTCAGAAAGTAACAAGGCCATCCAAAGACTAGTACACCAATTTGAAGGGACAGAAGAAGAGCTACTAGAAAAAGTCCGTGTAAAGTGCTACGGACAAGATAAACCCGAAGCGTACACGGAGAGATACCGAGGCGAAGAAAACCCCGACCTAGACAGACCCATCACCAAGGAGGAAGTTTTCGCAGCAGTTAAGGCATCGACCCGGAACACAGCAGCAGGCGCGGACAAGATTAGAAATGCCCTAATCCGAAACCTAAGTGATGAGGCGGTCACACAGCTGACGAACTTCCTCAATACACATTGGGAAGCGGGGACACTGCCAGAGGAATGGAAACATGCAGAAGTAGTTATGATCCCCAAGCCAGGGAAAAAGCTACTAGTAGAAAACCTACGGCCGATATCACTCACTTCGTGCCTTGGCAAGTTGTTCGAGCGAATCGTGACAAGGAGGCTACAACAATACATGGAAGATGAAGATCTGTATCCCCACAGTATGTTCGGCTTTCGCACCAAATTATCAACCCAAGACGTCCTACTACAAATTAAAGAGGGGGTTCTAAGCAACATCCCCTACAACGGAGAAAACATAATAATGGCACTCGATGTCAAAGGGGCGTTCGACAACGTCAGCCACGCGTCCATCCTCAAGGGACTGGGTGATCTCAACAGCGGAAGAAGAATCCACGGCTACGTGACAGCGTTTCTATCAAACAGAACAGCCACGGTGGGGTTAGGAGACCTGCGGACAGACAAGTTCCACACGCCTAACAAAGGAACCCCGCAGGGATCCGTGATCTCACCGATCCTTTTCAACATTGCCATGATAGGGATAGCCCGGAAGCTGGAAGAAATCGACGGCATACATCACGCCATTTATGCCGACGATATCACCGTCTGGACTAACCAAGGCTCGCTCAGCCAAAAAGAAGAACGACTACAAGCCGCAGCAACATGCGTGGAAGAATGTGTTAGGGAAAGAGGCCTCGCCTGCTCCACGGAGAAATCAGAGCTCCTGAGAGTCAGAAGAGGAAAACGCTCGGAAGAACAAATCAGCGTCACCCTACAAGGACAAAAGATACCAGAAAAAGAAGCCGTCAGGATTCTGGGAATGTGGGTGCAGAGCAATCAACGCTGCACACACGCCATAAACCTACTCAAGCAAGCGACGACACAGGTGGCACGTATGATCACCCGCGTCTCGCAAAAAAGAAGCGGAATGAAGGAGGAAGATACAGTCAAGCTGGTTAAAAGCCTCATAATCAGCCGGATTACGTACGCCCTCCCATATTACAACACAAACAAAGGCGAACGGGATCAGGCCGACGCCATCATAAGAAAAGCATTCAAAACAGCGCTTCACCTGCCGGCCAACACCTCGACAGAGAAGCTCCTGGCCCTCGGACTCCACAACACGTTCGAGGAGCTCAGAGAAGCACAATTAGGGTCGCAGCTACTCAGACTCCAGCAGACTACCACGGGCAGAAAGCTCCTAAAAAAACTGGGGCACAAAGAAATTGAAAGGCAAGAACAAAGAACGGCAAACCTACCCGATGTGTATCGCAGCACCATCAAGGTAGGGTCCCTACCAAGAAACATGGACCCAAATTTACACACAGCCAGGCGGAACGCTAGGGCAGAATATGTGGAAAAAAACCTAGCAACAAAAGCGAACACGGTATACACGGACGCCGCGGTGTATCCTCGAGAACGACGGGAAACACAACAAAGAGTTGTCGCGGCAGTAATAGACTCGGACTATAGGGAAATCGCTTGCGCGTCGGCACGGGATTGTACGGTAACCGAGGGAGAGGAAATGGCTGTTGCTCTAGCAGCTGTGGAGGGCTACCGCACAAATAGATCCCTTATAATACTAACCGACTCCAAGGAAGCATGCCGAAACTACATTAATGGCAGAATCGGTCAAAAAGCGCTCCAAATCTTCCTCCGCGCTGGCCAACAGAATAAACGTATCAGACACACCATCTTTTGGGTACCTGGGCACACTGAGATTGAGGGCAACCAAAGGGTTGATAGGATCGCTCGCGAGCATGCAAACCGAGCGGACCTAAATAGAGATCCTGAGGATTTCATGACAGTGATCCCAACGTACTCTGACATACTAAATTACCATAGAGGGACGAGAATCAGATATCCCCCGCCCCACAATACACTCACTCAACAACAGGCAGTTTACTGGCGACAGCTGCAGACAGGAACTTTCCCAAATTTACATATACTATGCAAAATGTTCCCAAGTCAATACAGGGACAAATGCCCGTGGTGTGGTGCAATACCCACACTTTATCACATCACATGGGAGTGCAATACAAATAAGGAATTCCACAAAATAGAAAATCCGAGTGCGGAGCAGTGGGAGAGCGTGCTCTCCAGCGGCGACCCTAGCCTCCAACGGAAGCTGGTGGATCATGCCCGACGAGCAGCCACGCTCAGTGGTGCCCTGGAATAGGGGCGCCAACCATTCAGGCCGGAGATCTTCATCAACCAAGAAGATCAAGACATCCGGCACGACCGCTGAATTACTCTTTCTAGAGTAATAAAGTTTACTTCCTCCTCCTCCTCCTCTAGAGAAACTGTCCACCCTGTATACGCAATGCCTCATAACGTCGAGCGTACCGGAATCTTGTAAAAACGCTAACATAATGCTAATCCATAAGAAAGGGGACGCCAAAGACTTGAAAAATTATAGACCGATCAGCTTACTGTCCGTTGCCTCATCATCATCATCATCATCATCATCAGCCTGGTTGCGCCCACTGCAGGGCAAAGGCCTCTCCCATGCTTCTCCAACAACCCCGGTCATGTACTAATTGTGGCCATGCCGTGCCTGCAAACTTCTTAATCTCATCCGCCCACCTAACTTCCTGCCGCCCCCTGCTACGCTTCCCTTCCCTCGGGATCCAGTCCGTAACCCTTAATGACCATCGGTTATCTTCCCTCCTCATTACATGTCCTGCCCATGCCCATTTCTTTTTCTTGATTTAAACTAAGATGTCATTAACTCGCGTTTGTTCCCTCACCCAATCTGCTCTTTTCTTATCCCTTAACGTTACACCTATCATTCTTCTTTCCATAGCTCGTTGTGTCGTCCTCAATTTGAGTAGAACTCTTTTCGTAAGCCTCCAGGTTTCTGCCCCGTAGGTGAGTACTGGTAAGACACAGCTATTATATACTTTTCTCTTGAGGGATAATGGCAACCTGCTGTTCATGATTTGGGAATGCCTGCCAAACGCACCCCAGCCCATTCTTATTCTTCTGATTATTTCCGTCTCATGATCCGGATCCGCCGTCACTACCTGCCCTAAGTAGATGTATTCCCTTACGACTTCCAGTGCCTTGCTGCCTATTGTACATTGCTGTTCTCTCCCGAGACTGTTAAGCATTACTTTAGTTTTCTGCAGATTAATTACTTAGTTTTCTGCAGACCCACTCTTCTGCTTTGCCTCTCCAGGTCAGTGAGCATGCATTGCAATTGGTCCCCTGAGTTACTAAGCAAGGCAATATCATCAGCGAATCGCAAGTTACTAAGGTATTCTCCATTAACTTTTATCCCCAATTCTTCCCAATCCAGGTCTCTGAATACCTCCTGTAAACACGCTGTGAATAGCATTGGAGATATCGTATCTCCCTGCCTGATGCCTTTATTTATTGGGATTTTGTTGCTTGCTTTATGGAGGACCACGGCGGCTGTGGAGCCGCTATAGATATCTTCCAGTATTTTTACATATGGCTCATCTACACCCTGATTCCTTAATGCCTCCATGACTGCTGAGGTTTCGACTGAATCAAACGCTTTCTCGTAATCAATGAAAGCTATATATAAGGGTTGGTTATATTCTGCACATTTCTCTATCACTTGATTGATAGTGTGAATATGGTCTATTGTTGAGTAGCCTTTACGGAATCCTGCCTGGTCCTTTGGTTGACAGAAGTCTAAGGTGTTCCTGATTCTATTCGCAATTACCTTAGTAAATACTTTGTAGGCAACGGACAGTAAGCTGATCGGTCTATAATTTTTCAAGTCTTTGGCGTCCCCTTTCTTATAGATTAGGATTATGTTCGCGTTCTTCCATGATTCCGGTACGCTCGAGGTCATGAGGCATTGCGTATACAGGGTGGCCAGTTTCTCTAGAACAATCTGTCCACCATCCTTCAAGAAATCTGCTGTTACCTGATCCTCCCCAGCTGCCTTCCCCCTTTGCATATCTCCTAAGGCTTTCTTTACTTCTTCCGGCGTTACCTTCGGTATTTCGAATTCCTGTAGACTATTTTCTCTTCCATTATCGTCGTGGGGTGCCACTGGTACTGTATAAATCTCTATAGAACTCCTCAGCCACTTGAACTATCTCATCCATATTCGTAATGATATTGCCGGCTTTGTCTCTTAACGCATACATCTGATTCTTGCCAATTCCTAGTTTCTTCTTCACTGTTTTTAGGCTTCCTCCATTCCTGAGAGCATGTTCAATTCTATCCATATTATACTTCCTTATGTCAGCTGTCTTACGCTTGTTGATCAACTTCGAAAGTTCTGCCAGTTCTATTCTAGCTGTAGGGTTAGATGCTTTCATACATTGGCGTTTCTTGATCAGATCTTTGGTCTCCTGCGATAGTTTGCTGGTATCCTGCCTAACGGAGTTACCACCGACTTCCATTGCACACTCCTTAATGATGCCCACAAGATTGTCGTTCATTGCTTCAACACTAAGGTCCTCTTCCTGAGTTAAAGCCGAATACCTGTTCTGTAGCTTGATCTGGAATTCCTCTATTTTCCCTCTTACCGCTAACTCATTAATCGGCTTCTTATGTATCAGTTTCTTCCGTTCCCTCCTCAGGTCTAGGCTAATTCGAGTTCTTACCATCCTGTGGTCACTGCAGCGCACCTTGCCGAGAACGTCCACATCTTGTATGATGCCAGGGTTAGCGCAGAGTATGAAGTCTATTTCATTTCTAGTCTCTCCGTTCGGGCTCCTCCACGTCCACTTTCGGCTACCCCGCTTGCGGAAGAAGGTATTCATTATCCTCATATTATTCTGTTCCGCAAACTCTACTAATAACTCTCCCCTGCTATTCCTAGTGCCTATGCCATATTCGCCCACTGCCTTGTCTCCAGCCTGCTTCTTGCCTACCTTGGCATTAAAGTCGCCCATTAGTATAGTGTATTTAGTTTTCACTCCACCCATCGCCGATTCCACGTCTTCATAGAAGCTTTCGACTTCCTGGTCATCATGATTGGATGTAGGGGCGTAAACCTGTACAATCTTCATTTTGTACCTCTTATTAAGTTTCACAACAAGACCTGCCACCCTCTCGTTAATGCTATAGAATTCCTGTATGTTACCAGCTATATTCTTATTAAACAGGAATCCGACTCCTAGTTCTCTTCTCTCCGCTAAGCCCCGGTAGCACAGGACGTGCCCGCTTTTCAACACTGTATATGCTTCTTTTGGCCTCCTAACTTCACTGAGCCCTATTATATCCCATTTACTTCCCTCTAATTCCTCCAATAGCACTGCTAGACTCGCCTCACTAGATAACGTTCTAGCGTTAAACGGATTGTCCGTTGCCTACAAACTATTTACTAAGGTAATCGCAAATAGAATCAGGAACACCTTAGACTTCTCTCAAGCAAAGGACCAGGCAGGATTCCGTAAAGGCTACTCAACAATAGATCATATTCACGCTATCAATCAGGTGATAGAGAAATGTGCGGAATATAACCAACCCTTATATATAGCTTTCATTGATTACGAGAAAGCGTTTGATTCTGTCGAAACCTCAGCAGTCATGGAGGCATTACGGAATCAGGGTGTAGACGAGCCATATGTAAAAATACTGGAAAATATATATAGCGCCTCCACAACCACCATAGTCCTCCATAAAGAAAGCAACAAAATCCCAATAAGGAAAGGCGTCAGGCAGGGAGATACGATCTCTCCAATGCTATTCACAGCGTGTTTACAGGAGGTATTCAGAGACCTGGATTGGGAAGAATTGGGGATAAAAGTTAATGGAGAATACCTTAGTAACTTGCGATTCGCTGATGATATTGCCTTGCTTAGTAACTCAGGGGACCAATTGCAATGCATGCTCACTGACCTGGAGAGGCAAAGCAGAAGAGTGGGTCTAAAAATTAATCTGCAGAAAACTAAAGTAATGTTTAACAGTGTCGGACGAGAACAGCAGTTTACAATAGGCAGCGAGGCACTGGAAGTCGTAAGGGAATACATCTACTTAGGGCAGGTAGTGACTGCGGATCCGGATCATGAGACAGAAATAATCAGAAGAATAAGAATGGGCTGGGGTGCGTTTGGCAGGCATTCTCAGATCATGAACAGCAGGTTGCCATTATCCCTCAAGAGAAAAGTGTATAATAGCTGTGTCTTACCAGTACTCACCTACGGGGCAGAAACCTGGAGGCTTACGAAAAGGGTTCTACTCAAATTGAGGACGACGCAACGAGCTATGGAAAGAAGAATGATAGGTGTAACGTTAAGGGATAAGAAAAGAGCAGATTGGGTGAGGGAACAAACGAGAGTTAATGACATCTTAGTTGAAATCAAGAAAAGGAAATGGGCATGGGCAGGACATGTAATGAGGAGGGAAGATAACCGATGGTCATTAAGGGTGACGGACTGGATTCCAAGGGAAGGGAAGCGTAGCAGGGGACGGCAGAAAGTTAGGTGGGCGGATGAGATTAAGAAATTTGCAGGGACGGCATGGCCACAATTAGTACATGACCGGGGTTGTTGGAGAAATATAGGAGAGGCCTTTGCCCTGCAGTGGGCGTAACCAGGCTGATGATGATGATGATGATGATGATGATGATGATGATGATGATGATGATGATGATGATGATGATGATGATGAAGTTATCGCGCAGGCATGGGGCGAGGTGTTGCAACTGTGGGAACGACGCATCAACGCACCGAGCGACATAGAGGCACGAAATAAATTAGGAGAGAGCATTGCGTCACGCAGCCAACCTATAGGCAAGTGAAGTCTTTCCGTGAAGCCATTTATTTCCCTCGCAGTTTCCGTACCAGTATCGGCCCATCACGCGACCTATACCGAGAACGTTTGGTTCCCGGTATCGTTAATCGATGCACACTTGTCCGGCTGCGCTATATATATATCCAGGCTTGGAGTGGCGCCTGTCACCGGCATAAGATGCCGAAAGCGAGTGGGGCTATACTAATCAATCCAGGTAAAACCAAATTAGGGAGGCCCACTAAGCTTCAACAACCAGAACAGGAATTGACGTCCCTGTTGCAGTATACGTCCACTACTTCCCTCGTGATTCCTATAATCAGTTGGCGCAGGACAGGGCTGATTGGAGATCGCAGGGAGATGCCTTCGTCCTGAAGTGGACATAAGATAGGCTGATGGACGGTGAACAAGATCGGATGCATCGTGACTGGCGACGCGGAAGCGACAAGGCGTTCCGTATCTCATCGGCAGCGATCGGCCAGCAGCATGCATTTTCACCGTCATCCGACGGAAGCCGACCTCGTTCACTGAACGCACGCTTGAGAGAAGCACGACAACACTGCGCAAGCACTCCGTCACGTGGATTTTTTTCATATTTCGCGGGCTTTCTTTGCAACCCGGAAGAAAAGACTACGTGAGACGTATCGTGAAGGAAACAGCTCGATCGGTTGTTTCTGTAGGTGCTCTACAAATCTGCGTCATACTTGGGGTCCTCAGCCAATAATTAAAAAGATGGGTAATTAGGCATAATTAATTAGGAAGTTATGGGGAAAACAAAAAACTGTCTGAGTTACTATAGGCTATTGCGAATAGTATGCGTTCGCTTCGATTCGCTTCTCACGCCCCTTTCATTTTTAAATTAATGGCTCAAGTTATGTGGGACACCCTGTCGTGATAATCATCATCATCAGCCTATTTTATCTTCACTGCAGGATGAAGGCCTCTACCTGCGATCTTCAATTACCCTTGTCCTGCGCCAACCTATCCCAACCAGCACACGCGAATTTCCTAATTTCATCGCACCACCTAGTCTCCTGCCTTCCTCTACTGCGCTTCCCTTCTCTTGGTACCCATTCTGTAGCCTTGGTGGTCTAACGCTTATCTAATCTGCGCATGACATGACCTGCCCAGTGCCATTTTTTTTCTCTTAATGTCAATTAGAGTATCGGCTATACCCGTTTGCTCTCTGCTCCAAACCGCTTTCTTACTGTCTCTCAAAGTTAGGCATAGCATTCTTCGTTCCATCGCTCTTTGTGCGGTCCTTAACTTGTTCTCATGCTTCTTTGTCAGTCTCCAAGTCTCTGCCCCATATGCGAGCAACGGTAAAATGCACTAATTATACACCTTCCTTTTCAACGATAATGGTAAGCTTCCAGTCAGGAGCTGACAATGTCTGCCGTATGCGATCCAACCCATTTTTATTCTTTTATGAATTTCCTTCTTATGATCATGGTTCTCCGTGACTAATTGACCTAGGTAAACGCACTCCTACACATACTCTAGAGGCTGACTGGCGATCTTGAACTCTTTTTCCTTTGCCCGGTTATTAATCATTATCTTTGTCTTCTGCATATTAATCTTCAGCCCCACTCTTACACTATCTCTGTTAATGTCCTCAATCATTTGTTTTAACTCATCTGCAGTGTTGCTGAATAGAACTATGTCATCGGCAAACCGAAGGTTGCCGAGGTATTCACCGTCAATCCTTACTCCTAAGCCCTCCCAGTTTAATAGCTTGAATATTTCTTCCAGGCACGCAGTGAATAGCATTGGGGAGAATGTGTCTCCTTGTCTGACCCATTTCATTATAGGTATGTTCCAACATTTCTTGTGGAGAATTAAGGTAGCTTTGGAATCTCTATAGATATTTTCCAGAATATTTACGTAAGTGGTCTGTACTCCTTGATTACGTAATGCATCTATGACTGCTGGTATCTCAAGGGAATCAAATGCCTTTTCATAACCTATGAAAGCCATATATAGAGGCTGATTATACTCTGCGGATTTCTCGATTACCTGAATGATGACATATGATCCATTGTAGAGCATCCGTTCTTGAAACATGCCTGTTCTCTTGGTTGACTAAAGTTCAGTGTTGCCCTTATTCTATTGGAGATAATCTTGTGAATATTTTATATAATACTGGGAGTAAGCTAACAGGCAAATAATATTTCAATTTTTTTAAGGTCTCCCTTTTTGTGGATTAGTATAATGTTTTGCATTTCTCACGTATATTTTTTTTAGGGTGGGGGGGGGGGGGGACGCTTGCAGTCAATAGACACTTCGCATAAAGAGTCACCAGTTTTCTAAGCATTATATATCCTTCATTTTTTTTAATTAAATCGACCGTTGCTCCATTTTCTCCTGCCGCTCTTCCCCGTTTCATGTTTTGCAAGGCCCTTCTGACCTCATTGCTAGTTATAGGAGTAGATTATGTATCCTGTTCATTGCTGTTTCGAATGGGGTTATCCTGAGTCCTCTGGGTAGTGTACATGTCAGTATGAAATTCTTCCGCTCTTTTTACTATACGTTCGAGATTGCTGATGATATTACCCTGCTTATCTTTCAGTGCATACATCTTGGTTTGTCCTATGCCAAGTTTCTTTTTCAGTGATTTCAGGCTGCATCCATTTCTTACGGCTTCTTCAGTCGTCCTCACGTTATAATTTCAACTATCACTCATTTTCGCCTTGGTGATCAGTTTGGACAGCTCCGCGAATTCTATCTTATCTCTTATATCTATCTTATTCTATCTCATATATATATATATATACATATATATATATATATATATATATATATACTTATTTATTTATTTAAGTGAGTGAGTGAGTAGGTGAGTGAGTGAGTGAGTGAGTGAGTGAGTGAGTGAGTGAGTGAGTGAGTGAGTGAGTGAGTGAGTGAGTGAGTGAGTGAGTGAGTGAGTGAGTGAGTGAGTGAGTGAGTGAGTGAGTGAGTGAGTGAGTGAGTGAGTGAGTGAGTGAGTGAGTGAGTGAGTGAGTGAGTGAGTGAGTGAGTGAGTGAGCGAGCGAGCGAGTAAATGAGCGAGCGAGCGAGCGAGCGAAAAATATACAAAGTGCACTTCGAAGTGTACAGATCAAAAGTATACAAAGTGTACTTTTGATATGACCAGGACACACAACATGCTGCGGTGTATACAAGATATCACTTTTGTGTAGAAAGGTGAACCCAAAATGAAGCGGACTGTCTCCAAAAGAAAAGAAAAATTGCTTTAATTTATGACAAAGAATTCTTAACTGCCTTCAAAATATTTCCCATTGAAGTCAATACACACGTCAAACCTTTCCTCCCACTGTTCGAAGCAGCTCTGGAGCTGCTCAAGCTCAATACTGTAGAGTGGCCCCTGCGAAGTTGTCTTCACCTCATGCATAGCGTCATGTCTTTCTTCATGGACGTTTCTTCCTTTTCTTAAAGAAAGATAAAAAAATCACAGGGAGCAGAGCTTGATAAATAGAGCACATGACGAACACTGACCAAAAACTCGCGGGCTAAATAGCATATCATTACCAAAGCAGCGTGGACTGTGGCGCTGTCGTGATGGATAAACCAATCGCACGCATTCCACAATTTTTCCCGTTTCCCTAGCACGTTCATTCTTAGTCACCTTGATATTTTCTTTAAAAAATAGCTGTATAGCACTCTATCCAGGAGACGCAAATATTGCCTGCGCAATACCGAAAACGATGAAAAGAAAAGGAGGAAACCATGATCATCATCCGCACACGAGCGTACTGTTCAACAGATTCAAACCTTGCTTGGCTTCGGGTTCATACACATAGCACCAGCTTTCGTGATCTATGATTATCATCGAAATAGGTGTGGGTCTTTTTCTGTTTCGTTTTTTTTTATATTCTGGCACAAAATCAAACAAGTTATGCTTTTTTATATTTTTTTCTTTGTGAGCACTGGGAAACAAACATAGCGGATAACCCACGTCATGCCTATTTCCACACTTAAAATCTACTCACAAGAGTTCACCTCATTTTAGCAGCGTCTGAAATCATTTCAATTCTGTAGCGGCAACTCTCGCTGGGTTTGTGTTGAATCTTTGCAATTGTGTACGACTGGTTGAAGGTTGGCGGAGATGATAATGTAATTTACACTCATTCATCCTCTTCGAACCGCCCAATCCACTCAAAAACTTGTGTACGACTCAAAAAACTTGTTCAGTGCCTCCTCCATAAACCTCGTTCAAAGCATTTCAAACATTTCTTCGGTGTTTCTTTGATGTCCGTTATGTACAGATACAGACCTCCAAATTTCGCAACGGCAGCCTGAGAACAGTTGGGATAACCGTCCCCATAAACCTGCAAGACATTTTCCGTCGACGTCAGCTTGGCTACTGACTTGTAAATCGTCCACCTACATCCACCTAGAAGGTGAGCAGAGCAATGCAATTACGAAGAGCTCCATGAAGCTGGTCCTTTCTCTTGCCTTTCTTTTCTTTCTTTCGCTTTCTGCGTGTGGGGGGAGCGAAGGAGGTGGGGGGGGGGGGGGGATGGGTCCTCTTTTTTTGCATACACCACAGCATACTGTGTGTCCCGTTCTGTCACTTTTGTGCTTGTGCGACAACGACACAGTACATTCTCCACTTTACAAGGTAAAGCGCGTATAATAGGCCAAGCCACTGTAATAACAGCAAGGTGACATTCACACACAAATCAAAATAGTTTCCACGCGCTTCGCCGACATACGGACGCCGGAAAGTAAAAGCACTGGCCGACTCCTGCGTTTCTATTTGTCGCGCGATTAGTCAAAGCCCTTACCGACAGCTTCCCACGATTTGCAAAGTACTTCATCGCGCGAAGAAGCCGCCCTGATTGTGCGCCCCTTTTCGTCCTCGTGCGCTCATTACGCGACGCGCAAAGACCGGCGCACCACTGATGCGAGCCTCTCACACTCCAGATGGACGCTGTTCGTAAGTTTTCCCTGCGAAGGTTCGTTTTTTCTTCGCGGGACGTCAGCCTTCTTAATCCCGGCCCGGCGCTGCAGGAGAGTCGGCTGTGTAATGGTCCTCGAAGTGCTCCATCAGCGGCGGCGGACTCCCATTTCGCCTCGTCGTACAGTGGCACCGAGGCTGGAAGGAATGGTTCGGAGCAGAACTCGTGTTCGAGATTGCTCTGCTGCCTTGATTGAGCCACGTGCTAAATGGCTGGCAGGCCGCCGCTCTGCTGTTTCCTCGAGACTCTCTCGAGCAGCTGCTGACCCAGAAGCCTGTGCAGTCTTTCTTCCAGTGACCAGCAGCCCACCCTACTTTCTTGAAAGAGATAAGACTACGTCGCTGGTGCACTCATTCGGTCCACCCACTCTGCGAGAGAACAAGTACCCTCTACCCTTCAAGTCAGCAGATTAAGGAAGAAATCTGTCAGAGTGTGCTTAGATAATGTTGTGAGAAAATGTTGCTGCCACGGTGCGACAGATAGTTTGTTTGCACAATCAAATCGCCTCTTGCGTACTGGTTACCACCTGTACATTCAACTGTCGTTTACCGAATAATATTTTGCCGAGACATCCGCTTGTTCGTAACCATGTCAACGTTTTCAGTCTTCTCAGTGGACGGAAAAGAATGGCTGTTATAACCATACGTGCACAAAATTTCGCACACCTCTATGAAGGCCGCGGAACGTGCTAATGTAAATGCGGCGTTCCCAGATTCCCGCAAATTTTCCAGGCTATGCAAGTCGGCAGGCTTATTGGCTAGAATAGGCAAGGTGGCCTGAAAGGGCACAAGAATAGCTTTGTAGACTGCAGAGAAGGTGCCGTGCATGAAATTCTTTTCTTTTCTGTGGTAAATATTTCGCGGGTCAAGTGGGATGTTGTCTAAGTGACAGAGAGTTTAGTAAAAGTTTAAAAAGTGGACGCGATGTTTAGCTTCTGTGCACTGCAACACGTGCGGATGCAGCTGCTCTTTCACAGACATGTTCCGCTTTGTCTAAAAACGAAGATCAGCCTACAAGATCGAAAACTGAAGCTATAGAGGTTGAATGCCTGGGTTTGCAGTTTTGAATATTCCCTCCTTTCTTTTACAGAAAAAGAAACTATAATTCTGAATATCCGTTGGTGTGCGAATGTTATATATGCTTTTTGAATGTCATAATTTGTTGAAGATAGCGGATGTGTCGTTTTCTTCTTCTACCTGTCTGTTTATTTGTGATATTCTTTATGTATATATGTGCGGCAAAAATGAAATGATGTATATTTAATAAGCGTAAACTTTATCCGTAAACCTTACTGCTTGTTTGGCGCTTCTTGTGCACAGGAACTTATTCATTCACCAAGATCCTGGGATATTACCCGCCACATAAGCACGGTTGCTTGATGTTTGCTACCTAATGAAGCATCTGTGTTAGCGCGTTCACGTAGTGCACACTGCCTTTACCTATTGCATCACTACTTTTCGGTGCCTTTGCTAGACCTCATATTGTCCTTTATCGTGAATATATTCATGCCGCGTGTTTTTACGGCACTCAGTCGCAGGACTGCCCTTTTTCTGCGCCTTTCTTTAGAGCTAACCTTTCTTTGCCCAATCACCCCGGTTTCGCGTCCGCAGCCAGAGAAAGTTTCGCTATTAAAACAACGATCAATTTCGTCGAAAGGAACCGTGTTCCCCACCTGTGCGAGTAGTAGAACAGCGCCTCTTCGATCGCGACAAAACAGGCGAAGTGTGCCACGGCTCGAGACAAGGGTGGCAGGCTCAGGCTTTGGTCGAAGCCGCGCAAGTCCTTCACCCAGTAGAAGAGGACGTTAATGGGCAGCTGAACGAAGACTTGATTGAACACCACCTGCCGCACCACTGGAACCAAACTTTGAGCGGTTGGCTGAAAGAAAAGACGCGAAAAAAAGAAAGAGACGTGATTTGAATGCGTTCTCTGTCGCGCTTAAAGAGGGCTATATACCAACTCTGAAAAGCTACGGAGAGCTTTAAATTATTCGTCCCTCTTCTGCCGGTAATATGTTACTTTTGCGTATTGCAGGTTTAAATAAGCGCACACCTTAAACGACGACAAATAAAGATGGCAAAATGAAGACCTCAGTCTTTATTTTGTCTTCGTTCAAGGCGAACGCTTGTTTAAAGCTGCAAAAATGAATAGAACTATCCGAGCAGCACGTTCCTTTATAGGTTACCTTTTCGAATTCGCGAAACTGCGCAGCTGCCGCAAGTAGTTGTGTCTAGTAATATGTGCGCCACACCAGGGTAACTTTATTTACTTCCTGTGTGCCTTTTTTAGGAAAATCACGCAAAAACTTGAACTATCAAAACAGACAGAGCATGGAGTGTGGAGGTCCCCAACTCTGCACGGAGCACTTCAGCTTGCGCGGTGCTGCAGAGCAAGAAAGGCGATATTTGAATGCAGGTGCTAGGTTTCAGATGTAATTGCGCGATTTTTCCGCTGCGAAGTTGAAAACCGGGCCTACGTTTGACTAACCACGCTGTATTTCCCTCCCTCTCTCTCTCTCTCTCTCTCTCTCTATCTATCTATCTATCTATCTATCTATCTATCTATCTATCTATCTATCTATCTATCTATCTATCTATCTATCTATCTATCTATCTATCTATCTATCTATCTATCTATCTATCTATCTATCTGCGCAGTCGCAGCCACATGGTCCTACAAGCCGCATTACCCTGAACCTCGCAAGCCCAACTGAGCAGTTAGTTCCTGACATTTTGAGTCCTTGTTCTGCAGTACATCCCCTAAACTTTCTAAACAGGTGTGCGGAGACCGGTATGCCACCCGGTCAGCAGAACTTACTGCACACGCTGCTTTTTACAGTTCACAGCTCTGTATCGTAACTAGGGCGTAAAGGTTTCAAAAGTGCCTCGCGACAGTACAACTTCTTGTAACTACCCAGGAACACAGCCATGTGTTCGCGCGTTTCGCTCGTCTTGTCCGGTTTCGTGCCGTTAGATGTTCACTAAATGTGTATATTAACCGCAGGACGCTTCCTTCAGAGAGTACACCGCACATTTCAGTGGGAAGGAAGATATATTTTCTTAATAACACTCCGCCAGAACGTGCCACATCATACCGATACCTGGGGGTTCACATTGCCAGTAACCTATCCTGAAAAACTTGTACTGACCGCATAACCTCTAATGCTACTCGTGCAGTAGGATACTTTTGCCGTAAAATTTCCCTAGCGCCATCGTCACTAAAACTATTATTGTATGCAGCTTACATTCGTCCACAGCTTGAATACGCATCATCAGTATGGGACCCTGGACATGATACCCTCATACAGTCCCTAGAAACAATACAGCATCGTTCAGCCTATTTCATCATTAAACTACCAAATAACTGCGACTGTGACTAAAATGAAAGAAGACGAAGTAAATAAACAAACAGACGTTCAGGTTTCTTTCACATCTTCCATTACTTTTCCTCTTGTTTCATTATACTACTACCCATTTCGTGGCCTATCCCCCCGCATTGGTTTGTGTCATAAAATAAGGGATCATCATTATCATCATGAACGTTCTGGCTGATGGCCGGCTGTCTATTTCTTTTCGATGGCGTAGTCTACAAAGAACGAGCCTTAAGGTGATACATCCTTGAGTGCAGTCCTCATGAGTCCTCGCCGCCCCGGGTCCCTCCTGCCAGGGAGCGCTTTCCAAGCTTCCCTTGTCAAGGGTACGTTACCTGGGACTGCCTCAACATCCGAGTTGCGAAGAAATGCCACCCGCAGTCCCGCTGCCCGACCAGAGACGCAAGTACACATCGCACCATCCGTGGACGGCGTCCAGGACTCCATGGTGGCTTGAGGGCCTATCAACACCGGCGATCTTGCTTGGGTCATCGCCATGCTTTCACAACAGCTACGGAATATGGCAAGCCGCTCCACCTCCGGCATCAGGTGCGCCGCACTTACACCTTATGCCGAGACAGAGCTTCCCGAGTTCCACGGTTTCCCGGAAGACCCTAACATTGGAGTCCGCATCGTGGATTCTGTTGCCCTTCCACAATCATGGCCAAAGACTCTCAAAAAGTGCCTCAAGCAAAAGAGCCTCCGAAGAGCAGCTCAAGCCTGGCATCGTTACTATGGCTAAATATGGCTAAACTGGAGTGCCGGGCTGACATCTGCATTTGCAGCGCTACCGGGGGCTTATGACGCTCGTTTCATGGAAATGAGGCCGCGCCGGCAGGACAAGAGCGAGGTCGTCGCAATCTACAACTGCGGAAAAGTACGACTTCTGGGAGCACGCTGCCTGGCGTGGGTTCATCCCGACGCCAGACGGCATGCATGACTCGACGGCATTCATACGACGGAACATGTCGTCGACGGCATGCATGACTCGACGCACGCAGTCATACAGTCTGTGCAGCCTGTCGACCATGATTTCCAGCCTTTTATTTGGTGAGCGGTGGGGTTGCTGGATACCGCAAGGCGGCGTGCGGCCCTTACTGCGCAGGAGCTTACTCCCTCAGTCCGTGGATGCTTCTCGTGCGGGCGCCTGGGACATGGGTAGGAAAACAGCCCGCAAGCTCGATCCCAGGCCATTCGCGATCCAACACGGTCGCTTCCAATGCTGCGGCTCCGCGTCGACGAAATAGGACAGCTCCCTGCTCTTGTAGACGCTGGAGCTGAGCTGAGCGTATATAACCTGTGTGTTCAAAATTGAGCTTTATGGTTTTCTTAAAATTAGGCACTGGGAGACACGCGAAGACCACCTGTGCAAATAAGTTATGTGGTCAGGGGGGCAAAGTGAAATGATAATTATCGCTGTCAGCAGCCCAATTAACCAAGATTGAAAAATAATTTTTTTCTTGACTGCAGTAAACGGGTATATTTGTCGTGAAAGGTTAGAAGCAGTCGTGTTTCTACACAGTATCAGTTGGAGTAATTCTTCCGGCGTGTCGGTGCTCCGTGACATCCGACTCCAATTTTAGAGCGCAGCTCTTTGGCGTCCGTTCCTGGGTTTCGCGTCGTCGTCGGCGTTGTCGTCGGCCTCGTAACCAGCTCCGCCCCCCTTCGCTGGAGTGGGAGACGAAGGACGCGAGCCGCGAATGGCGGAGACCAATGAGAGCGGCCCCTTCAGTGACGTGCGCGCGCGATGCTGGTGTCATGCGGACCCTCCTTACGGCTCGATGCGCACTCGTGTCTGGTCTCAGCCGATCCGCTCGTTTCGTACTATCGTCTGCTCGCGCCACAGCTCTCGCCCGCGCCTGTTTGGTTCTGTTGGGTCGGTCTCGTTCGCGCTTGTTTTGGTTGTTATTGTGTGAGATTGTTTCTTAATCTGATTGTATGCGCTATGCGAATTGTATAGTACTTTCTGGAAGCCATGCGGCACCAGCGATCGCACTGGAACCTTTGACGAGTCATGTATAAACGCCGGCTCGCTTGATCCGCAGATCAGATTTTCGACCATTACCGACTCTGCTACATGTCTCTCTCAAATTCTTTGCTTCAAAATATCGCGAAATGGAAACACGTATAGAGCTGCGCTCAAATTTCGCATTAGGGAGTATCGTAATCGTCGGATATTTAATTGTCGTTCGCATGATTACGTATGCAAGAGAGTTTGGATCTGCGCATCTCGGACTTTCGTCCGTTTGTCTTTAAGTACAAATTTCCAATAATCGTCATTTGTGAACCAAACATTGACAACGCCATCCGCCTATCAGGATATGAAGCTTTCATGTCTGCTACCTGTAGCGAACGCAGCAAAGTCATCGTTTATATCAGATGCGATTTGACGTATGTTTCACACCCAGTCGCACCTGATGACGACAATCAGTACGTATGTTTGACGATAAAATGCAAGAACGTCGCACTCACGCTCGTAGGTGCCTACATTTCACCTTCGAGTCGATTTGACAACGCGAGACTAAGTGCAATTTTAACAGCGACAGCTGGACCATGGATTATTACCGGCGACTTCAATGCGCATCATCCGCTATGGGGAAGCTTAAAGATGGATTGCCGAGGAAGACGCCTACTATCCTTCGCGTCGGACCATGAGCTCTGCTGCCTAAATGATGGCAGTCCTACTTTTCTGCGGGGATTGACATACAGCAGCTGCCTGGACTTGACTTTTGTTTCAAGATGCCTCAGCGCCAGTGTGAAATGGTTCACGGACAACGAAACGCATGGTAGTGACCACGTCCCAACATATGTTAAAATTGACGGCATACGCAAGACACAGTCGACCACAGTTCTTCGTCACATTGACTGGCCTCAATACACGCTGCTCATGGAGAAGAATTGCCAAGAGATTCAGGACTGTCTACCTGGCAACATCGAAAAGCTAATTAACGCCGCTGCTCAAGAAGCCACCAGAGCTTCTAGGCCTATTCCCATGTTTTCTCATTTCGAAGCAGAATTGGAGCGGCTTCGAGCAATCCGCCGTCGCGCGGAACGAAGGTACAGGCGCACCAAGTCCATCTACGACCTAAGGGAGGCGAGACGAATACAGAAGAAGATCCAGCGTCGGATCAACTCCCTGCAGTCTCTCAGATGGAAAACCTTCTGCGATTCCCTTGATCCGCATAAACCCCTGTCACATATCTGGAGAACGGTGCGTGGTCTTCGAACGTCACCGCAACAACGCCACCCCTTCAAATGTCTGGCTCTCTACCAAGGTCGCCGAGAGATCGACGTAGCGGAGGACTTCTGTGTCAAGGTTGCTGGTCTGCCGCCATCGTTCGTTACACGTGATCCCGGTGATGTTCCAATCTCGCGGGATTCACGTATGGACAATCCGTTTACCATCGAGGAATTGCAGGCGGCGTTGGCAGCGTGCAGACGTTCCTCATCGCCTGGGCCTGACGGGGTGACATACGCAGCTCTCGGACACCTCGGTCAAACAGCCCGGCATGCTCTTCTAGGCGTGTACAATAATTCATGGCGTGAAGGACTGGTTCCTGCTGCATGGAAGTCCAGCCGCCTTGTGCCTCTGCTCAAACCAGGTAAATCACCCCTAGACGTGGCGTCTTATCGTCCCATTGCTCTGGCCAGTTGTCTCGGAAAGGTGATGGAGAGGATGGTGCTGACGCGGCTAGAGTGGTATCTAGAACACTACCGGTTATACCCTGACGCTATGGCAGGCTTTCGACGCGGACGCTCTTCTATAGACAACGTCATCGACCTTGTCACGTCTGTTCAGCACGAAAAAAGCCTAAGGAGGCTGTCAGCGGCAATGTTCCTGGATGTTAAAGGCGCTTATGATAACGTAACCCATCGAGCCATCCTAGACGCTCTGGGCAATGTCGGCCTAGGCGGCCTTGTTTTTCGGTGGATACTCAGCTTCTTGAAGGACAGGTCTTTCTTTGTGCAAACAGAGGATGGTGCGTCATCACAACACAACACCTGCCGTGGCGTACCACAAGGTGGAGTCTTGAGCCCCACTCTATTTAACCTCGTGCTCATCGACCTGGTTCACATCCTTCCGCAGTCCGTCCATGTGTCGATCTATGCAGACGATATATGCATTTGGTCATCAGGAGCGACGCGTCCCCAGGTGCGCGCCAGACTTCAAAAAGCGGCCACACTAACATCAGGCTATCTTCGAGCGCGAGGCCTGGAGGTGTGCTCCGAGAAGTGCTCTATGGTCGCTTTCACGCGCAAAGCAATGAAACCGTACGTTGTCAAAATTAATGGACATCCGATTGCCTACGAGAAGACGCACCGCTTTCTAGGGGTGATAATAGATCGAGACCTCTCCTGGAGTCCTCATGTCTCGTACCTAAAAAGGAAATTACTCATGATGACTCACGTGCTCAGATTTCTTGCAGGAAAGTCGTGGGGTGCGTCTGTGAGTGCGATGCTCCAACTCTATAATGCACTGTTCCTCGGTTTCCTGCGCTATAGCTTACCTGTACTGGGTGGGACCAGTAAGACCAACCTCCGTGCCCTCCAGTCTGTACAAGCTCAAGCTCTGCGAATTTGCCTTGGACTTCCCAGATGTGCATCCACGGCAGCAACAATAGCCATCGCGCACGACCACCCCATCGATACGTATCTTCAAGTCGACGCTTTAAGGATGCATATCAGACACTTCGCGCGACTTCCATCGCATCATCTCGCCTCCCTTCCTGCCACTCGACCTCGTTCAGCGTTTAGCAGGATTATTGCCGCCAACCACGGAACTTTACCATCAAGCTTCACGCCTGCAGCACGACCATCTTTACCGCTGTGGTGCCTTCATCCACTCCAGGCTCTTCTTCATATTCCCGGTATCAAAAAGAAAACGGAGATGTCATCTTTTGCCCTCAAACAAACCGTGCTTTCATTCCTTCATGACAAACACAAAGAACGCATCCACGTTTACACGGATGGTTCTGTCTGCTCTAATAGCTCAGCTGGAGCAGTGGTTATTCCCGCAGAGTCTGTCACCCTCAAGTTCAAGACGTCTCACGTAACATCATCGACGGCTGCAGAACTCGCAGCTATCCGTGCTGCTTTAGAGTTTATTAGTCACAAATCGTCACAGTCATGGTCCCTCTTATGTGACTCGAAGGCAGCTCTCCAGTGTCTGATGTCCCCTTTCAACCACGGACCAAATATGCAACTAGTGGCAGACATCCGACTACTCCACCATCAAGCAATCAACAAAGGGCACAACGTCATCTACCAGTGGATACCGGGTCATTGCGGAATTGCGGGCAATCATCATGCGGATGACGCCGCCCGATCGGCCCACGACGGTGCCCGCGTTGTACCACTACCACTGTCACGAACAGACGCAGCCACAAGTCTTCGCTCTCTCGCCCGCGAGCTTACGCAGAATCTGTGGAACACCAGTGAGTTCACGAACGAACGTCTCCACAGACTGGATCCATGTCTGCAACTCCGGCTACCACCAGGGTTACCACGAGCGGAAGCAACACTTCTGTGCCGCCTGTGGCTCGGCGTCGCTTTCACGAACTCCTATTCATTCCGTATTGGAATGGCCGACAGCCCTACTTGCGGAACCTGCGACTGCGAGGAGACGATTCAGCACCTCCTTTGTGACTGTCCCAGCTACAAAGTGCCAAGAACAGTGCTCGTAACCGCGCTCGAAAAACTGGACAATCGCCCCTTTACAGAGGAGAAGGCTCTAGGACACTGGTCCAGACGGGCTTCGGCACTCAAGGCCTTAAAGGCTTTGCTGAAGTATCTAAGGACTTGCGAATTGTGCGATCGCCTTTGAGTGTTGTATCGTGTAGTATCGCGGTACTGCGTGAATTTCCTTAATTTTTTTTTCTCCTCTTCTTCTTCTTTCTCCTTTTACTCCCTTTACCCCTTTCCCCAGCACAGGGTAGCCAGCCAGTACTTACACTGGCTAACCTCCCTGTCTTTCCTCCTCTTTGTCTCTCTCTCTCTTGGATCTGCGCAAATCTTTTCCCTGATGTGACGCGGCCGTTGCGTGCAGCGTTTAGTCTGACAACAGGGCGGAGGCATAGTCAAATATGATAACTTCCCTTACTCCCTCGGCTCGGACCAGGACGAATTTTTCTTCAACTGCGAGGCTTTTCTTTCGAGGAACCCGTATGTTTCCTTCGTAACAATTGCTACGAATGGGTGGATGTCGTAGTGTCCCTTAATTAATTACACCTCTCCGCCTTGCGGGCTCCCGCAGAACTATTACGTCATACACACACACACACACACACACACACATATATATATATATATATATATATACATATATATATATATATATATATATATATATATATATATATATATATATATATATATATATATATATATATATATATATATATATATATATATATATATATATATTGCGCAACCTTGCTTGAATGTACGGACAACGCGCATTTTTTCCAACTTAATTTTTTTTGCAATGTGGACGCCCCAAGTGTATTTCCGCCGTCGCCGTGATGTTCCATATAAAGTTCAGTTGGGGGGATAACATCGTGGTCGCGCGCCGTAGGGTATGGGCGCGAGTGAAAGCTTGCGAGGGTGAGCCGAGGATGGTGGCTCGTTCTTGTGCGCAAGTAAGGAAGGCGGAGAGGAAACCCGCCATCTTCATTCGCGCTCAAAGCACCGAAGGTGCATGTGGTCTACTACGGCGGCGGCTGCGTATGGCACGGCAGAGCGTGGCCGCGCCGGCCCCATCTCGAAGGTGATCTCCGATGGATAAAGAGCCTAGCAGTGACGAGGGATGATAGCTTCACGTGCGCTGTTTTCTCGCTTCTTAGTTCGCGTTGAAGCGAGAGGCAAACACGAAGGTCGATTCGCCCACTGCTGCTGCCGCTATTCCTCAAGCCAGCGTTTTGACAGCGAGTGTCCGCGGTCATTGAGGGTAATGTTTCACGTGTGACTCTGCCTGCGTGACACCATGCCTCTTAATTTAGTTAGTAAGCGAAAGTTTACGAGGTTTCACGGCCGATTACACTACTATGCGTTGTTCGCATAGCAGTCTAGATGGCATCGCAATTGATGCTTCGCCTTTCGGATGGAACTGCGACTTTTTTTATTTTTATTTTCAACCTCTCGCTTAATTGTTACATGGCGCCACCCACTATTTGTTTATTTCTTGTTTCTTCTTAATTTACTTTCTTTTTTATTCTGCTAATCAGAATTTCTTTGTAAGTAACTTTCATCACTCCTGACTCCTTAGCCCATGTATAAGTGAAACAGTGTAGCAGAAAGATTGAACTTCCAAACTTTCCACGTACCTGATCCCCAATGGCTAAAATTATCTGTAAACGCAGAACTCACCTTAGTCTCCATAGCTTGTACCTTGTACCTCCTCATCCACGAAAGTGCTTTGCTCGTGTCGGCCGCCAAGAAAAGAAGTCCTAGAAACCAGTAGCTGACCACTGTTAACACCCATTGACCTGCGATACATGAGAGATACGGGCGATACATTAGTAATTATACATAAGAAAAACAGGAGACAGCGTCTGCCTGTCTCCTGTTTTAAATGCGCAGGCATTTCTTTGCTTATCCAACGAGAAAGCCGTCCGTCAAGTAAGACAAAAATGTGGGTCGATCTCGGAGATTGTGAAATACCGGGCCCACTCGCAGCGGAGATGAAGCAGGCTTCAAGCACTCAGCAAAGTGAAGTGAAAAGTGCGTACATTCTTTGGAATCATGCATAAGATATGGATAGAGCCCGCAGAGGCGAGTGGCTTTACGTTCGTGCTGCCTGTCGCTTCCGCGCGAACTAAACGGTGAGAACAAAGCGCTCACAAATCTTTCAACATGCACCGCACCCTGCTCATTTCGCAGATCGCTTTCAACAAATGGGCCCGCGCATCTTTCTTCAACACGAAGTGGCTAAAACACAGCGTGCGAAGTTAACAGCAGTCAGCACTCTCAGTTTGCTTCGCAAATTGCGCTCAAGATATGGTCCGTGCGGCGCGAAATGGTTCGATGCGAATGGATGAGGCGCTAAAGAGCGATACCAGCGCATAATGATAATCAGTATACGCCTGGCGCCACAACCTGCAGTAGTTTGCTTGCCTCATCAATTCACCTTGCGCCGCCATCCACAGCAGTTCGTGTTGCCGCAGCACTGCCGTTTATACCGATCGTATCAAGTTTCGTAACATTAATAATGACACCGGGTTGCGTGGCGATGAAGAAGTAGTACAATATTTAGCCATACTTAGCTTAGCCAAACTACCAGAGGAGTTTCTGCGTGAATTTGTTTCTTATGAGTCCTTTTCTATGTATCTTGTTTCTTTGCCCCCATTGTGAGCTGTGCTAACTCAAGAAAACGTTATTTTAGGACAAGGGCTGCTCAAGGGCAGCAACGCAACGCAGTAGCAGGATGCTCCAAAATTTCACTGGGGATATGCCACTCTTCAATGAACGCATTTCACGTTAACGCTTTAGCGAGCTGTGCCATGAATTCACTGGGTGTGTGCCGTTCTCCAATAAACCTGTCGACAACTTGGGTCACTGATTATGTGCCACTGAGTGCGCTGCAACCGAGGAAAATATTCTTAGCGTTCGAAGGCACTGGCAGTCCCCTAATGGCGCCGTGTGCACAGAGAGAAGCGCGCGAGAGTGGAGCCCGGTTGCCGCATGGCGCGTTTCGCAGCGTTCTCCACGCACCGAAGCGCCATGCATTTGGGAGGCCACGCGCAGGCTTCGCGGTGGCGGCTCTAGATGGCGCCGAGTGTTCTTAGAGAAGCGCGAAAGAGTAATCCCACTGCAGTAGACGCATCATACATAACTAGTTTCCGACGCTGGCAATGTGTTGTGTCGCTGTATTGATTCAATGCTAAGCGCATTGCCGTCTACAGTCATCGTGATTCTGTCGCAATATTCTTTTTATGCGAAGCATATTACTAGAGCTCAACCCAGCTCCTCAGGCGCGGCGGTGTCGCCTTCAATACCACGTGACACCGTGACGTCACGACAGAGGAGAAACGGGGCTCCAACTCACGCCGTCGCTCGCGGCGTCGCGGCGGTATATAAGCAGCTGCGCTTGCCTCTGCTAGACACTCACGAGGTGAGATGCCTCCTGGAGACAGAGCTGCTCGTTGGAATGAGAAGCGAAGGTTGCGGCGTGCTACAGAGACTGTTTCTAGGTGGCTTTGCTACGACGCAGCGACTACGCGCCCCGCATCGGACGCGGTGAGCGTCGAGCAACGCAGCGTTCGGCGCGACAACGAAATGTGCGCCTGAGCAAGCGCCGCACGCCTGAGCCGACGCCGACGACACCGGCTTTTCTGCGACACGAGCTCCTTAACGCTGTCGCGTTAAAATAAAGGCTAGCATGCTTCGCATCCTGGGCTTAACCTTAGCTAAGCCACAGCCAGTTTTTTTTCGTTTTCTTTTTGCCTCAGAGTACCTGCACATGCTTAGCCTCTCATCACACCTCTTGCAATCACCGCAAGACTGGTCGTGTGGCGAATGCTCGCGCCCTGGCTTCTGGGAGGTGGTGGGACTTACTCCGGGCAGGTCAAAGTGTGGCCCCTGTTGCACGGGATCACGTGCACTTTCGTGTTGAGAATGAGCGTGGGCTTAATTGTAAGATGGTCGAGTTCATCGAGAGAAAGGCAGTCCACGGCCGGCTCCTAGCCGTGTGGGCTTTCGCGGTACGCGGATCTCGGGTAGGTGAGGGGCCAACACCACATCCTGTCGTTCAGTTTTCTTTACATATAGCGTGACTTTTCCTAAAACCGACCTTCCGAGCGTTTTCGCATTTCTCCTCCGTTGAAGTGCGCCTACCGCAGCCGGCATCAAACCTGCTACCTCGAGATCATAGCAGTGCGGCACCATGGCTACTGAGATTTCGCGGCGGATAACGCGAGGAACTGGATATCATGTTGTTACAACGTCAAAAAATAGACCCTTTGATGCACAACACTTCATAACAATTCTGTCATCCTCGATGTTTTCGCTGAAGATGATAATGCGCTTTCAATAATTATTCTTTGCGAGAGCAGCTGGCGTTCATCTGATAACTACAAATGAGGATGGCGCTGAGTTATTCACTTCTTGCGCAACTGCGTTGTAACATATACGTCATAGTTCTCGAGCATCGCTACGCAGACACCGTCGCCTAATAACTATCAACCTTTCAGTAGTTACATATATTTCACAGCGAATCTGTAAAATATACGTAAAGGTATATGTATAATATACGCAAAAACAGATGCACGAAAACCGCAAAAGTCTGATGTTCTCGTGCGCCGAAATCTGCTGGTAAAGGCCGGCCTACGGCGACGTGCAGTCGGAGCCACGAATAATAAAAAGTTACCTCGCGTATACCTTACTCGCATAAAGAAAGAACTTCCTTGAGCGGTTCATTTTAGGCAGTAATCCGCAATTTTCTTTTGTCCCGTCGCGTTTTATTGTCTCCCGTGGTAGAGATGAGATAGATACCGTTTTAAGGTTTCGGTGGCCAAACTTGACGGCGTTGTGGGCATCAAATGTTAATCAAGGAGCCGCCAACAACGCAGCCTGCAACGCAGCCCCGACGCGGCCGTATATATGAACACGTGTGGGTGTTGGTTAACGGCTTTGTTCTCTACGGAATTATGCTATGAATCAAAGGAATGGTATCTAAATATCATCACTGCAACACATATTTACCTTCAAGCGCATCGCTCCTTTAATAAAGCGAACAGATTTCTAGAACGGCTATGCTATTCACTTAAATTGGCAACTGTATCGTCGATAGTTTCTGCATAATCTTTTTTTGTTCCTTCTCTCTCAAGAACATTAGTTCTGCTGTCGCAGCTACCTGCAGACAAGCAGACGGTCTGCTAGGGGCTTGGTGAGGTTTCCAATACGATGTGATCTGTCAAATGAAGTTATAATGCACATAATCAGCAGGTTTAGTGGTAATTCAGCGGTAGTTCAGTGGTGTACGTAGTAACAAAGCCTTAACTAAGGTTATCTGTCTCTGAAATTGAGCCTGCCGGTTCGCATTAATGATTTTTTTCTGAAACCTATCGCACAATGCAGACGTGAACGTCCGCATTATGTCGCGAGGTTTTCCTGTCAGCATATGCGAGTGCCACGTAGACAAACCGTGAACTAAACCGGAAAAAACAAAAAAGACAGCATATTATACCGATCCTTCCAGTTGTGAAATTGTTTACTGCGGCGGGAACAAGCTCTCATGCACAGCGGCTACTGACGTTTCTTCAAGCGCAAATCCTCCTTCGTCCGGTTAACTATTGCTTGCTGCGTCTTCCGAAATACATGCAGAGACGCCAAATCTCAGGCTCTGAACAAACCACAAGACGCCCGCGCAAACTTCGAAGCGCCAGGGCTGCGCGGCAGCGCAAGTAACTCTAAATTTACAAATAGATTCAAAACTCAGGCAAGAAAATGCAAGCGTCCGATAAAAATATCCAGTCCGGTGGTAGACTTCGAGCTGCATGCACACAGCCAACTGAGTGTTACGCGGTGTTTCAGTTATGCCTGCTACATGGTTACTGCGCCAGAGACTACACAGGACAAGCTGTGTGTGGTGGGTCACACGAATTGCGTATGGCGCGATACGCTTCTATTAAGCGTAATAATTAGTTTCCCCTGCGCTTTCCGTGGCTTCATTGTCTAATAACTACATTACTAGAGGTGCTTTGTTTTTTGTTTTCGTTTTTTCTTTTTTTTTCAGTGTAATAAAAAGGAAAGAAAAGTCTACGTGATGGTGCAGTGCTTAGCGCATCCGGCATCCAGTTGTACCTTACCGCAGGATCCCTGCGGTGGTCAGATGATGATGATGATGATGATTATGATGATGATGATGATGATTCTGTTTATTAGCATCCCCTTTGAAATGTGATTGGAACAAATAGCCACTTAGCCTGCTTAATTTAATACGGATTTACTACGTGTATCGCTATCTAGCCTTTTGCCTATCTAATCTCGATCTCTTATATTTAAAACTCATCTCACTACATTGTGCCATTACCTACGCATGCAATGACTCTGGTTCTATCAATCTCTTTCCTGCTTTTTTTTTTCCCCCTATACTCTAATCTTCCCTTACTTATCTCGACTACTGGCCAGTTAATGCTTCCACATTCTTTGAATGCCAAGAGAGAGAGAGAGAGAGGAAAGGGGAAAGGCAGGGAGGTTAACCAGAGAAAGAAAATCCGGTTGGCTACCCTACGCTGGGGAGAGAGGGGAATGCCAAAGTTTCTAGAAGGTGTCCACACCCTATGGGTCTCGCTGGGTGGATATATTGGCATCCCATTACGATGTGCCGGGTCGTCTTCATTTTCTTTTTTTTTTTTAAGCATATACATGCCTCATCCTGTGTCGCATATTTGCTCCGGTATCTTTTGTCCTCGGGCATCCAGCTCGGGCCTCAGATAGCAGTCATTCCCCTTTGCGTTATCATACATACTTTCCTTCCTGTCTTCTTTCTTGCCGTGTTTGTAAACTCCCACGGTATTTTTCTTTTGTTTCCATCATTTGCGTCCAACTTACCGTCCCTGTTTCACTCGCTTTCTTCTTTTATTTATACAGACGACGAGTACAGGATAACTACATGACGATGGGGTAACCGAAAGGAAGTACTAAGCAGGCCCAGTTTCGAGCTTTTAAATTACTGCTGCAGTCGAAAAAGAAAGATAAGCCACACCAAAGAGCTGCCCATGTTAATCAGCTTTCAAACTTTTATCACCAGCTCACAGCAATTAAACAGAAATCGATTTTCTGCGTCTAAACGCTGAAGCTGTGCTTCTAGCGCTCACGCTCTCCAAGGCTAAAACACAGAACGGAAGCAGACGATGTTTCATTTATACTTTCAAGCATTCCAAAATGAGCTCGCGCACAAGGCTTTTCCTTTCTTTATTTCTCTGCCCCCCCCCCCCCCCCCATGGAACGCCCCTTAGCTGATACGTGCCCTAAACACTGCGGCGGTTGTACGCCGCCGCCAGCGCACGTGACCTGCTTTCCGACATCAGCGGCTGCCTTGAATGCTCCGTCAGCGGCAACCTTCATACTGCCGTTGCTGCCACCCAGGAATGAGAGAAAAAAACAAAGTGACGACCATCAAAAGAGTATCCTTTCGCCTTCTCTGTCTTCCGCCGTCTTTTGTTACCAGGTCCGCGGTCGGGATGCTTCGCGAGTTCGATGAAGCAGCAAGGATACAGCGCCTCGTCTCGCAGGACACGCCCAGCACGGGGAGAGGCGAACGACGTGCGCCGGGGGGGTTATTGGCTCCGAGAGAAAGCTACAGGCGGCGCGCCGAAGTCGGGCGAAGCGTCGGTGAATTCTTTCTCGTCGCGAAGAGAAAGGCGGCGAAGAAGGCAGGCCACGAGGCCCAGCGAGGACGAGGCTCTCGGATATCGCTCAAGCGAACAGAAGAGCCTTTCCCTATATACTCGGGGCCGGGCGAATGACGGGGAAGCGCCCAGCGAGAAAAACAAACGCCGCCGTCCCTATTAAAGGCGGGTTGGGCGCTCCGTCGATGTGCAGTGGCGTCCGTAAATACGTGCAGTGCGTCGGGGAGTCAAAGCGTCATCTTAGTTGTCTGATGTCAGCGCAGGCTAATTGCGAACTACAGTTGTTTACGTCGGCGTGATTCACAATTTGACTTCGAAAGTGGTTCTTTTACTTCTATGTTGGGATGTCCTGCTGAATAATATGTTTCCAGTGCGCTGTATCAAGTGTGCCTTTTTATCAGCTACATTTAAGGACAAGTTGGTGCCTACAGGTAGCGCCGGTTATATATCTTCTGTGACATGATAGTTGTGCTCTAAACAGTGCTTATTACGCAATGAAAAGCAAGATTGCAAAAAAAATACATTCGTATTTATAAAGGTCACGTATGCTTAACCCCTTCAGGCACCAGTTAACTCTGTCCACCGAAAATTAGGGTTTAACCCCAATTCATGCATTTTGAGAATCGGCAAAAGCTAACAGCTGCAGAACGAATTGAGAAGTTTATTTTTTTGGAGATATATAAGGTTTGGCAAATGCGGCCTCCATGCAAGAAGTTTTGACAGGAATGTCAGATATGATAAAAACCAACTATTTCCCATCTTGCACACGCGGAAAGAACCCTATCCGTTTTGCATAATGAACCCCATCCATCCATTTGAAGCTGATGCCTGATGCCAAAAATTGTCATAAACAATGAAAGAAGTGAACCCGTTACATGACGACACACTAGCATCGTGAGAAAACATGCCGCAGACTGGCTTCCAAGTCGTTTCACAAAAGCACTCTAGAAATAACTTTCAAACTGGCATCACATGTCCAACGAGAAGTGTTTCAATATGCATGCGGCTAATTTTGAAGATGAATATTTTCGTAAGTGCTATTTCTTATGATATACTATGCTGACGTGCACACTTGTGCTCAAAGTGCCTGAAAGAGTAAAGCTGCGTTGATCTTCATTGGCGCAAAAGCTTTATCACTTCGTATAATACTTATACTTTCTCATTCAGCAATTTAATATTGTAGAATTATCTGTCAGTGCAGGTTACAAAATTTTCTGATCTCTGCAAAATAAGCAGACGAACCAAAATCGATTCGTTGGATTCGCCGAATGGTATATAGAAGCCCAATTCGTCTGCAGTCTGGAACGCGTAAGCAGACGATATTTTAAAGATTCAAGGACGTGAGGTTAAGCGGTTAAAGCAAGCGGAAGGGTTACAGATGTCGCAGCAGTTGAGTGCAGAGATGAAAAAATCCCTAAGTCTGTTGATTTTCCTGGCAGCCGCGGCTACCCCCACTCTGAAAACATTCCGTGAGTTCCACGTCAGAAGAATCGTCGTGACATTTGCTCCGTGATCCAAAAGTTATCAGCGTTGGGAAGTCTAAAGTTTTCGCTCTGTAATTGTGTATTAAGACGCTTCATGAAGCGTTTAAATGCACCCTAACTAACTACTCCGTCGCCCTATCAACCTTTCATTTTGTCATTGAGTAGCCAATTGAATACATTCTATAGAATACGGCAGATGAAAAGTGTGGGACAAAATAGTTGCAAAACTTGCTTTATAAGCCTATGTAAAGTGCGCCGACCTTACAAATTGTATGTGTGCGGTCTACAAACCTTAGAGGTGAACAGATATGCACTTTCCAACGAGTAAAATGCTAAAGGCGTCATTTTATAAATGACTTCAGGCACAAAACATAAGACACTGACAGGCGCAAACTCGCAACTTACCTTTTTATTTTCCCCGATGCTTCACTTATATACCCTCAGGCGTGCGAACAGGAACATACACAGGTTAGGTCACAAGAGATAGAAACCAAACCTAATTGTATCCTATCAGCCAGGAAACTAAACTCATTGTGAACTCGGTGAACTCTAAACTCAGTGAAGCATCGGGGAAAATGAAAAATCAGTTGCGAGTGTGCGCCTGTCCGTGTCTTTTATTCTGTTGTCCGTGTCTTATTTTTTGCGCCTAAAACCATTTCTAAATGCCATGTACCAACTAGCCTGGCAGCAGACGTTACTAAACTAAATGCGTCAGCCAAACATGCACCGATTTTACGGAGCTACTCACAGCTACGAAAGGTATGCGAGCAGGTGACTCGTCAGCTTCTGTAAACGATGACACAACAAATAAGATACAATTTTCGCTGTCAAAAATCGCTTTGTGTTTTATAAAACAATAACTATAGCTCATAAAGTCCAGCGTTCAAAACAAGCAGCTGGACAAGGGAACGCCGCAGTAGAAATCTCCTAATTCATTATGACGACGTAGGGTTAGTTAAAGTGGATGCGATTCGCTACCCATGCGTTCTGTCGCCATTAAAAGCCGGGCGGCAACTTCGATCCCTTGACTAGACAGCAATACACTATGTTATTTCTTGCATTCCGTGCCCATTAAAAGTCGGCCGACAAATGAAGACGCGACATCGCGCCCTGCAGCTAGCTGAACACCATATAGGCGCTGCTCTATTATACCGGGGCCTATGTGAGCACTGTCGTCAACGCGGTCACCGATATACGACCTGCGAGATCCTGAGAGCTAGATATCCCGGGCGCGCCGCGGCGGGTGGACGTCTCGGAGGCTATGTCTGCTCAGATCGCGCAGTTTCCGCAGCCTCCGCAGCGCTGTACAGTTTTCGAGAAGCGCCGCGTATACGCTATTGGCAAACGGCGTCGTCGCCTGTCTGCGAAACTTGACGGGACGGATAACGAAAGCAGCGCGTCGCATCCATAACAAAGACTCGACGTCGGGAATGTCCGCGTCGTCGCGGAGTCCCCAGAGACACCCCCCGAGTCTCCTATACAGAGTGAACGCTATCCTTCCTGTTGTTCTGTTTCGCTAGTTTCCAGAGTCCTGTCAGCTGGTGCAAAGGAAACGGGGGGAAAAAGCAAGAGGCTCAAAGGAGAGTAGAGGACGGCTTTTATGCTCGACGTCACTCGTGAATGGGTTTGTTTCCTTAGACTCAAGTCGAAGGGATTTCTATATTTAGAAGCCGGACGTTTGCCGAAAAGCGAAAGACAGCCGACGACGTACCTTGACGCGCGGATTTCGTTGACATGCGTTCTCGCTCCGTTCGCGTAAACTTATTCTTTCTTTTTTAAGCTGATAAACAAGAAGCCCGAAGCGTGAGCGATAGAACAGACGACTTGCAAAAAAAAAAATTATTTGTGTACATCGTCGCACCCCTGGATCGGTTTGTTTTCCTTTTTATTTCTTTCAGTCTGGCAGTTTATTAAACCTGATATTAAATTACGGGGTTTTACGTGCGAAAACCTCAATCTCATTATGATGCACGCCGTAATGAAGGACTCCGGAATAATTCAGACCACCTGGTGTTCTTTAACGTGCACCTAAATCTAAGTACACGGCTGCTTTCGCCCCCATCTAAATGCGACCGCCGTGGCTGGGATTCTATCGCGACCTCGTGCTTAGGAGCCCAAGACAACTTGATATGCAAAATAGCCATATCACGCTTTATTTCTTAAAACAGTGATATATACACTTAGATGTTGTGCTTCGGATGTTAAAACAAACAAGTACACAAAAGAAAGGTAGTCCTTGTTTTTCAACCGCATCAACTTTGAGCACACTGAAAGAACAAAGCTTGTACCGTTAGCTTGTTTTGCTCGTATCACAGCTTGTCGCATATGTGACTGTAATTATATGTGTTCTCGCGCTCCCAGTTGAGTACGTTCGTTCTGATTGGAGAAAAAAATGAACTTCGTCCACGGAAGAGTAATAGTACTTAAATTTCGAATTGAATTAAAAATGGCGCAAACCAAAGCATCAAAGCGTTTGTTCAAGTGCCAAAGAAAAAGAAAGGAATGATGTCAGCTCATCCTTATTTCCTAGTGCATTTTTTTAATCTTGTATTTTATTACGCATAATATCCTAAAATATCAATATTTTAATTATATTACGATGCCAAATGAGTTAAGTGTCACACGTTCCTGGCAACCAAAACAGAAGTATATGTGGCCTGATTTAGTACTTCTTGTCTTTGGCGATATCGATACAAAAAAAGCGTAGGACGGGCTTAGTAGATGTAGAACATGTTAAACTATAGGTTGCGCCAAAGGGACATATGTTTTAGCTCATAAATAATGCTAGGAATAAGGTTAAACTTGGATCTCCAGCTTTGCATCGCGGATCCCCTTCGATCCCTAATTTGTCTTCACCACGTCGCGTTCAGGCGATGCAAAAAAGAAAGCAGTACAGGACAATTCTGCGGGAAGAAAGCGATCCCGGAACGGTTTCGCGAGTTTCACGAGGGCGTCGACGCTCTGGTAACGAAAGTGAGAATTGTTGCTGACGAAAGAGCGAAGGATGTAAATAACAGACACGTTCGGGTATACTTGCCAGCAGTAAAAGATTTTGCCGACCTCAGCTAGCACCCGCCCAATTAGGAATAATTAAACGACTAATATATTCGATGTTTATTCGCCGCGGTAGCCCAGTGGCTTTGGCATTGTGCTGCTTAGCTCTAGGTCCAGGGTTCGATTCAGCGGCTACGTTGGCCGCATTCTGGTGGGGGCGGAATGCAAAAAAACACTGGAGTACCGCGCACTGGTGTGCACGTTAAAGAGCTTCTGGTATTAAACAATTTATCCCGAGCTTCCCGCTACGCCCTATTTCATAATCGGACCGTAATTTTGGCATGTGAAATCCTAGAATTTAATCTTTTTCTTTTTTCTGTCTTCGATGTTTGATGACAACGTGCGTTGGTGCGAGATTCTTACAGTGAAGGCAATGGAAATTTATCTACGTTTTAGCAAGCGTCGGTGAGTGACGAACGATATGCAAATAGCGATTTAGTTATGCGCCCATCGGTTCTGCGTGTTCCGTGAGCGTGCACAGAGAGTCGCCATCTTTTTATTTCAGAAGTAGTGCAAAAGTATCTCGTAAACATTTGCGATCAATAATGCAGCGATGGAGAGAACAACAGTTTGACATAGTAGTCGTGTTGTGACGTTTTATATACATCGTCTTCGGGGCGCTGCAGGCATCAGCACCAGCGGCGAAAACAATAAACGAGGCGTGGGTAGACGCTTTCTTTCGTCGACCGAAATAAACCTGGCTTTGCGTTTTTTTTTTTTTTTTTGCTTGTCATCACGAGAAGTAGGAGCGTTCAAAAGCACCCGGAGAATAACATCAAATAAACGTTAAGAACTCGGAAAATAAAATCAACGGAAAAAGTGCGAGCACGTTGGCTTCTTCGTGTGTTAATTTTTGTAGAGTGCGTGGGTGTAGAAATGTAGACCGAACACATTGTGACAAGCGCTTGCGAAATTCTAGTTTACGTTATTCGTACGAGGGGTCCCTCAGGATTAACGCACCTCGGGCTGCGTTCAGTGGTGCCAGCAATGTATGATTTGCTGCGAAACTAGACGCAACTGCTCTATATCTCGGCAGCATCTGCGCCCGCTATCTCGTCGTTTTGTCTAAGCAGCTACAGGGTATGGGACGCAAGTGGGCCATAGCATTCGAGCAACCGCAGCTAATTAACTTCCAAACATCCACAGCTTCGGTCAGAAACACGGAGTCATGCTTGCAGAAGCGCTTCCTCTGATCACTCACAGTAGTGACGCCATGTTGCCATTAGATGCTATACTTATACGGCCCCCTCTCGTTTGGCTTCGCTGACTGCCCGTCGTCGAATCTCCTGTCCGTTCCGCAAAGCTCTCTCGGTGTTCTGTTCTAACTCAGACGGAATGAGTGCGGAAAGCTGGCTTATCCCGCCATAGCATCCTGCTGATAAGTTTCAGTACAGGAGGTCCTCTATCGGGCAAGGAGGTAGTGAGCCTGAATGAATACAAACGATGAAGCCGGCCCTGGGATCGCGCATTCCTGGCGCAATCAACCAATTAGCGCACCCCCTCCGCCTTGGTAAATTCGACGATTACGCATGGACCATCGGTGTGTCCTTGACATCGCAACGTCTATTGCGGTGTGTACATTCGGAGGAGGCTACGCTTGTCGAGAGAACACCGCATTTCGTTCATTCATTCGTTCGTTCACTCGTTTCCTTTCTTTTTCATCCTTTTTTTCCTTGCTTTTGTTCCTCGAAAGAAGATTGCGCGAGCATACGGCGAAGCCGCGTTCTAGAGTGGTATGGACGACGACAACTAAACCGGGCAAAGCCCGTGTGTCACCGCGAACGCTCATCTGAAACTGCTCTGGAAAGCGCACGAAGCAATTACGTAAGAGTAAGAGTGAGAGTGAGAGTGAGAGTGAGAGCGAGGTACTAGCGCTTCGCCATCACGGGAACGCTTGGCGAGCAGCTCCAATTCGATTGTCTGCTTGGACCGCGGGGCGACGAAAGGCCGGGTCGAACTGATTGCTTCGGGAAATGCACTGGACGTCTCAAAGACGTGAAGCCTCGTTTCCATTTCTCCTTATCGTTTCCTGCGCGCGCGGAAGAAGAATGCTGCCTAGTTTCAATCTTTCTTTGTTCGCGCGAACGTTGCAATACTCTCAGGGTGTAGACTTACTAAAACGATCCCAAGTTTTTGCTAAAGAAAAAAAAAGAAACCTCGCGAATAATTTAAAGGAAGAAAAGAAGCTAGTGTCGACGGTTTTGTATAATCCCTGTCTCTGGGCTTTAGCAATTAAAACTAAAGAAATAAAAAAATAAAGAGGGCAAAGTATGACGATCACTCGCACGCGTTCTCAGACCACCGGGTGGGCTCTGGCTCACACAAAGCAGGTCTGGGTGACTGAAGCATTAGTAACGAGCTCCTCCTCTCCTCGCTGTTACCTAAAAGGACCAACAGCCAATTTTCAATCATTCCCCCTTTCTTGGGAGCCTACTATGTGAGTTATCTATACGCGCAACAGTTCATTCGAGAAACGTCTGAAAATATTTCTAACGTTACTTTTTGATCTGCCAAGTTTCTTCTGCTTACCGTGTATGGTCGCTGCTAGCAGTGATTTTTCAATGACCAAAAGCCGAGCAGCTGATGCTTCACGGGCCAGCAAAATGAATTTCTTTCTATTTTTTTTCTTTTTTTTCTTTTTTTTTGCCGGTCAGAGCGTTCGCACGAGATGTCTAAGCGATAGCTGAAGGATTTCCACTTGTCAGTCGCCTAAGAAAGCCAATTATGCAAATCCCACAAACTCTGCCAATCAATTTTATGCAAAGCATTTTGGAGATGGCTGGCCATCTAGCCTCGTTTGGGGTTCCGCAATGTGTTACCACATGGCGCAAATACGTCCGTATATGGCGATCTATTGTGTGGGCGTGTGAGTGATGCGAGCGTGTGTCTAAAGACGACGGCAAGGCGACGGCACAACTACGGCACGATGGCCATTGTTTGGCGACGACAACGGTGACAATGACACAACGACTGATTTATAGTATTCCGGCGATGAAACATTTCAACCTTATCCATTACGATCTTGGCCAATCCAGAAGGTAGTGTGCACCGGGTGAATTGGCGGTGCCATGTCACAATCCCGAAGGTGGCGCAATATCACATAGCGTCTTAAAACGCTCGCTGCCAGACATAAATGCAGGATAGGAGGAGGAGGAGGAGGAGGAGGAGGAGGAGGAGGAGGAGGAGGATACCTTAAATAATTTTAAAAAGAGCTGGCTGGTGGGCGGGATCTCTAGACCAGGACTCTGTTGGTTCTACCCGCCGTTTCCCCCCTTTCTGTCACCCGTAGCTGACTATTGGGGCTAGAGTTAGCAAGTTCACTTTGCCAGAGCTCGTTGGTTGGAGTGTGTATGGGATCCAAAGAAGGTGATGTGTTGTCGCACAAAAGAACACAGTTGTTGCTACGGGACGTGATGCACTCGCCAACCATTTTAAATACCTAGCTTGCATGTGAGGAGTTCGCTCATGCCGTGCATGCTTGATGCACGGCATGAGTGTGTGCTGACAGTGTGTGCTGTCAAATACAAGAGACATATCACGAGTAGGATATGTTGCTGGGCGAGTTGGTTCAAGTCTATGGGATACATATTAGGGCGACGTGGAAACAAAGACTTCGTAGGAGGGGAGCAAGAAATAAGAGAGCCACCGCTAAGCTTCACCTGTTTATTCGCAGTGCAAAGTCACAAGAATACAACACCTGGACGTGAATGCAGCAGTCAGGTTAAAAAAAAAGTCGCAGAATTGTGTCAAACAGTGAAGATACAATAGCGATACGTCTGTTTATCTCTTCAAAAACGATTTCCGACTGTGCTAACATGCATCCCCTAGATATGCCATGGTTGAGATTAGACGCCATGCTTGAGATGTCGTAAAGGTAGTCGTCATAAATGTTCTGCAAAGGCACTCGTCGGCCCATCATGTACGAATAGAAGTGTGCATTCGGCTCGCAATTTATTGACACCAACCCTCGTGTCCACGTCGCAGCTCGGTTCAGCGAGACAATGATACCGACAGCACGTGTTCCCACAGGGCCTTTCTCTCCAAATGTATCTCCCCATTTTGGGGTGTTTTTCTTCAGTGCCCTGACTCTCAATGAACCTCCCGTGGAGCACCCTAAAGAAAAAAAAAAGATTTTTTTTTCACTTTCCCAAGTCAACCGAGAATCAAGCGGACATCGGTTCCACGTGGCATCAGCACAAACCTTTTTTTTTTTTTTTGCACGTCAACGACTTGCGCTACTTTGTTGTGCCGGAGGCTATTTTTCTGAGCATTCGTGAGAAAAGCGTCGAATGCGGTATATGTAGCTTCCTGCACAAAGCCTCACCTCTTACGCAGTTCACGAGAGGCGATGAGTCTGCGCACGTGCTATCAAAACGCCCCTTCTCCATTTTGTTTTTATTTTTTTATTTTTCGCTGCGTGGCCTTTCTACTTGGACTTCAACAATGGCCAAAAGGCCATTTCTGGCAGCGTGCAACTGTCGCCTTGCTTTTCAAACGTCCAATTCTGTTCAGAATGATAAGAATTGGATCGTGCTTGTTTTTCTTGTCTTGTCATTTCTTGACAAGTCACTGTCGCGAATTACTGAGCTCTGGTGATTTGATTATGTTCACTTAGGTCTATTAAATTTATCTTTCCCATCCAACAGCACCTAGCAGCCGGACAAGGGAGCCTAATTCACTAACGTGTTTGTGAGCTGTTTTCACGAAAGTATTGAACAGTCGTTTCATGCGGACGGCCCTCTAGAGTTCTTCTTGAAAACTTCTCAAATAACAGGTCGCGAATCGGTGTGCAGACATAACAAAAGGTACCGCATGAGTCTTGACTCAATTTGTCAAAGCCTGATGTTATTCTATCACAAGCATATATTGGCTGATTGGTCAGGGTCTCGGTAGTTTTTATGTGATTATCATGGCACGAGAGCATCAATCGTAAGCTGTTCGTTCATGCTGAAGATGGACATCGTTTCTACATGACCGTTGTGAGGCCGCTCTTTTTTTTTTTCTTAACAGCCATAGCGACGTATACTAGTAACATACCACATGTTTACGAACATTCACGCATGTGCCGAATGCAAACGATAATCGTCTTGTTATCTTTGTGCACGAAATTAATTAATTTCCACATACTAAAAAGCTTGAAAACCGTATTTACCTGCTCTTCTACCTCGGCACTTTACCAGATGTACTACCGGGGATGGCTATCGCTTATCATTTAACGAACGTTTCTTTCTCTTTCTGTCTTATTCGTGAACGAATATATTTCTTTTGTTAGACGAACACACAGCCTTCCAGAAGTACGTTCCTCTGTACACGCCTTATAAAGGGAGAAAGGGAGCGGGGGGATTTCGGCAACATATACTAAAGCACGTCACCTCTCGCTGTTCTCCTGCAAGTGGAACGCCGAACCAGAGTCCTTTGAAACGTATCAAATGGTTCTGGTCGAAATAACAACCCCCCCCCCCCAAGAAAAAGAAAAATATTACCTTCACACCTACCACGACTTTCCAGCCTCCAATCGGCACGTTTTTACAAACTCTGCGCGTGTGCGCGTGCGTGCGTGCGTGTGTGTAGCTCTACCTTATAGTTGGTAAACTTGTTACATGCCTCCATTTCAATTTTTTTACAGCACAGCTCCAGCTTTCAGAGCAGTTTCAACATTTTTTTTTCCCGTAGGGGTACGTTTTCACCGCAAGCCAACAAAGCTCGAGTCGAGACCTTTGTTACAGCTCGACCGCCGTGCCCTTCATGACCACGCGTGGCAGTTGACAAAGGTAAGCGGGAAACCGCCGCAGAACTATTGTCCTCGTAATCGTCGCTTTTCTTTTTCGTTGCGTCGCTCTCTCAAGACGGAAAGGTCAGCGTTCACAAGGAGCTGGCGATGCGCTCGAAGTCATAAATGCTACGGGCGTTCCGCTAATTGCTTTTCCGAGTCCCAGACGTAGCACATCGAGAACAAAAGAATACGAAACTGCGGAGTCCGCAGAACACGCGAAGAAAAGATAAGAGCGGAGTGCGTGGGCGTCGAGGATTGCAATCACGTACCGCCAGCAGTCAGGATAAAGTAGTCGCCTTGAAACCCGTAGACGATCTTCTTGAAGTTCAGGTCCAGCGTCGCCCGCAAGGCTTCGCCGCTGCTTTTCGCCGACCTACGAATACCGAAACAAAAGTGGTCGAAAGAAAAGGATCAGTGGCGATAACGGGAACTTCGAATTCTTTCGCTTTATCGCCTGTCACCGAAAGTTACTGCTGTCGGACGTTTGCAATTCGTTTATTGCGAGACGTATAGTGCTGCGATAGCCGCATACGCTTCCTGCCTCTTTCGTCCATTTTATATCCTCGTAAACGTCAAGCTCTAAGGGGAGAAACCGTTTTGTACCTCGCACAAACTGTGGGGACACTGATCGAAGTTGCCCACAGTGCCTTCGAATATGCTTGTGAAATGTACTTGGAATTTCATTTGAATGTTCGCGCCTCAGCTAACGCTTTTCGGCGACGCTCAGAACTTGTCACCACATGAGATTTTGTGAAAATTTTGCAACCTAACGCGGCAACCGCCGATGCCTTAGCGCCAGCACTTTAGCGAAAAGACAGGTTTGATAAGATGCCACTTATTTTTCGGTGCAGCGTACTGCCAATAATCTTTCTTTCATTTTCAAGCGGATGATCACGCGAGTTCTGTGGCGTAATTGATCTCGGATGTTATGATATGATCATGCTATTACAATTATGTGTTTCTTTGTCGGAGCCCACCGTAGCTGCCTCCTAGCTCATTCGTATATTTCAATGCGAAGCATCTGCTGGCTCATACAATTCAATTTGGAATAAGTATGTAGGTTCCTGCCTCGCATCATTTCGTGTCTTCTCAAAAGAAAATTCACCGACGTTCACGATACTCCGTAATGCGAAGTTTGAGCGCAGCTATATACGTGTTTTCATTTCGCAATATATTGGCTGGCACTGACAATACGCCTCACTCGGCATGCACGTTGCAAACGTAGCGAAGTGTGGCAAAGACTACCTCGCTAATCGCGATGCGTGGGCGCGATTCAAAGCAGCTGCCGCAGACAGACTTCCACTCATGCAGCGTTTTGTTTCCATACAGGCGACGCGCGCTACTCTGGCGCTACTCTGTCCAACGAAAATTCCTTGCTTCAAGTGTCGCGGGTGATTACTGTTGCAGTCTAAATATTTCTGGCTGGCTTCCGGTAAAGTGTCGTTCTCTGTTTTCCGTTTTCTGTGAAATACCGTCGGGTCGAGGAAGTTGATTTGACTAGGAGAGTGGTGAGCAGTAAATGTAATACGCTCGTTAAAGTGGTTAAAATGGCTAATTAGGTAGGTTAACGCCTTTTGCCGTGTTCCCATATCATAATTATGTCTCAGTGTAACACAGATAGGTGTGGGGTATTAAAGGGCAGGATTTTATCAGGTCTTCTTCAACATGTCCCATGAAAATGTTCGCATACGTGGGAGCGAATGGTGTTCCCATGCTAGTGCCGAAAGCTTGCGAGCAGTGAATAGAACATAATTCTAGATAGTTGAGCCTGAGGACTAACCTAAGGAGCGACAGGTAAACTTCAGGCACGTGCGCTTGGGGATTGAGTACGACAGATTTCGACAAGGCTTCAATTCATTCACTCATGGGTATGTTAGCGCAAATGGCAGAAACATCCAAAGCGAGACGCAGCACAAAGCTCAATTCGCTCGCTGCTGCTGCCGCATTTCTTCACTCCAGCGTTTTGACAGCGAGTTTCCGCGGCCATCGAGTGAAATGTGTTCACGTTTACCTGTGCGCGCGGGACACCATGCTTGGTAATTTTGTTAGTAAGCAAACGTTTACAAGTTCATACAGCCGATAAATCTACTTTCCTTACTTCGTATATCTGTCTACTAGTTTGCTATCGCAATCGATGACGGCCAGCCTAGCGCAATGGTCTCTTGAACACTCACTGCCACTTTAGTTTACTGACACGGCATAGCCCATCCGTCGTACACACAGCTTGAGTATTCCTATCACAAGGAAACCGTATGCATCAAACAGTATGCGAAAACACGTGTACGCTATAGCGATAGAAAGTCTAATGATAACTAGAGAGGGTAGCTGATGAAAATGCTTGGGAAGCTAAAAGGCAGGTTTATTGTATCATAAGAGATCAAAGAAAAAGAGAAAGGAAAAAAGACAGACACCCCATGGCACACAAACTTGGAATTTTAGACAACAGTGAGTGCAATGAAATGAACAAAATGGAAAGTCAAACTTTAAGACACCGCAAAAAGAAACACTATTATTCACCTCTGTCTCCTTGGTGAAAGCAGCGCACGTCCTGTTTGACAATATCGAAAATAGTAGCATCAACAGATAGCATAGAGGAAATGCAGGAAATGAATTTTTCACTGGAATCCCCAATATGATATCGTTTTGTTAACTACTGCACTTTCGGTTGGATGTAATATTTCTGGAATAAGGAAACACATAAGCGCATTACTTATTCATAACTCGAAGAAAAGAGCGCAGTGCGCGACATGTCCATCTTCTTTTTTATTCCCGCCTTTAGAGTTACTGCTGTTCTTTCAGTGCCCACGAAAAATGAATAAAGCATGACCCTGAAGCTATGCAAAGATATGCACGATGCGGAAGCACAGTTGCATCTTGAACATGTTTCTTTGCAAAAACTAGAAGTCAGTTCGAAAAGACAACTTGTTTTCATGTTATATTATGTTTATTTTATCACTCAATCGCCAGGCGAACTCGCGAACAGGATGTACTGCCATGCATTGTAAACAATTCACGCACTATGATGGAAAAGGTAACAAGCAGCAGGAGGAAGGTTTAGCTGGTGGCAAATTTCGATTTCCGAATTCACATACACGTGAAACGCATAAACACTTGCATAAGACGACCGTCGAATCAATCTCCACGAAACATTGAATTTAAGAAAAAGAAGCATGAATTCTACCGAATCAAGCTGAAATTTTATTTAGCGTTTTCTAGGTTTCTTCTTTTTTTTGCCGAAATCGACAAAAATTGGGAAGTTTTGAAGGAATTGAACCGATGAGGTTCAAAAATTCGTAACCCTGCACAAAGTAGCATATCTCTGTTTCGCAAACTGCACTATAGTTAGAACATCTAAAGCGGACAAATCTTTTACACCGTGTCAAACAGAATGTTTTTTTTTTTTAACAGTACGTCTGTCTTATCTATGTAACGCGTAATCTCAATGTTTATCCCCCACCGGGGTCACAACTTGACTTTCACACAATTTTTTATGTTTATGCGCTACACGGAACGAGATTCGTGCCGAAATGCAAACACCAAATCAGGCGGACGCACTGTATGAGACGTCTACGCCGCGACGTTACGAGTACAAAGGCGGTGTATGACGCTTGTCGAGGAAAGAAAATGGCGATCGCAGGTGTACACAGAGAAGTGCGACACAGCTTCATTAAAAAAGATCCTCTAGTTGTGGCGCCACAGTGGCACACACCCGTTCTGGAGAACAGATCTAGGACAGGCACACACCCTGTGGAACATACCGAATGACTAAACCGAAGAGTGTAGAGTAAAACAATGAAGTCACTCACTACTATGCGCTATTTCATTAACGGGTCGGTGTTCTTTAGAGATACGTGTGAACTGGCATTACACGTTAACGTTTTATGTAGACATGTTCTTCATATATATATATCCGAGATACCAACCGACCCGGAAACAACAGCAGTCACGTCAAAACCCAAAGTGCAGGTAATTCTAAATCTGCTGCCTGCAGTCGATAGGTTTTAACTTTTGCTTTTAAATGCAAAAAATAAATAAACGTCATCAAATAATGTGTCATGGATGGCGGGGAAAACACTTCCCCCATTCCCGCGTATTTAAATAGGAGACCGCAAGGCAAGAGTTCCCTCTTAAACACAACCGGGCAAACTTCTGGCTAAGACGTTCGCAGGTCATTTGTAACACCCGCACTAAGACAGGGACGCGTCTGGCGAGTTTGCACATTTGCTTCTCTAGCAGCAAGTTCGCAGATTACAAGTTTACCTCGCGCTGAGGCGAGACATGGCGAAACCATTCGTAACGCTCGGTTCACGCGGAGCCGTTGAAAATAATATGAGCGCTGCGCGAGCTGGGCGGACGACTGAAGCGTGCGGTTCGCGTTGCGTGATGCCGAAGACAAATTGCTGGAGTGCGGTGGGCGTTTATTGCACACAGGGTGTCTACTGTGGTCGCTCGCGTGCGTACTCGTCTTGCGAGCGCGCAGCAAGTAATTCGTGCAAGTTTGTCCGAGATTTGCAAGTCGGAGTTTTGCATTTCGTTGCCTCTACTTATAGGGAGACGCAGTTTGGTTGGCCAGTAGGTAAGAACAGGGGTCATAAATTATTGAAGGTACCTAAAGGTGCCTAATTCAGCTTTCAGATTTTCAAGAAAGGGAGATGTTCTAGTTGTCAAAGTTAGTGTCCTTTCCACTTAAAAAAAAATTCGATCTAGTTCTTTGGCGGGTGCGCAATTTGCAACGCTGATAAGTTTTTCCCACAAACCTTCTTCTTTTTTTGCTTTTCTGGCTGTCGACAGCGTGTTTGTAGAAGGCGTTTCGTGCAAGCTGAGTATGTTTGTTGCCTGTTTGTGTTCTCCCTCTCCTCCCTAATCAATGACTGCATGAATGGAGGTGCGGGAGCCATGACGTTGATCGCCGGTGTGCGTGCGTGCAATGTGCAACCATACAGCAGTGGGGTGCAGTCGCCACCGACGGCGACTATAGAGATAGGAAGCAATGCGAGGCAACGCGCAAAAAAAATCAAGGACAGAAAATCGTTCAGCGTACGAGTCCTGCTGAATTTTTCGTGTCGTCCTGATACGCGCGATAACTTTCCGACTCATTTACTTCACGGCGAAGCAAATGCTGCTGCAGCTGCCGGTGAAATGGAACGATAAGAATAAAGGCCGCTCTGCGCAGCTGACGAAACTGTATTTACGGAACTATTAGGGGCAATGTTGACTCCCGCTCGTAACCGCGCCATTACTTTTATATTATTACGGGCTGTCGCCATTACAAGAAGAAATAAAAATGGAACGGTGCCTAGTTAGAAGGGGTGCGCGATAACCAGTTTATTGGCGCTGGCGCTATACATCTATCGAGCGGCAGTTAGATTTATGACTTCGCTTTCTGAATCTTTTGTGTGGAAAGGAATCGCAACTCGCGAGGTGAACGTTTTTCACGATGACGGTGCATTGTTTTATGCTCGGAAGAAATTTGTTTGGTTTCTACAAGTGCGATGCAGGTTCACGATTATAATAAACGTAACATTACAAAGGCACCTGCTGCGGCGGCCCAGTGGCCACGGCGTTACGCTGCTGAACACGAGGTCGTGGGCTCGATGCCAGCCGTGGCGGCCTCGTGTCGATGGTGTTGGAGGACAAAGTCGTTCAGATTTTGGTGCAAGTTAAAGGACTTTAAGTGGTAAAAATTAATCCGGTGTCCCCACTGCAGCGTGCTTCATATAAGATCGTGGTTTTGGCACATAATACCCCAGAGCATAACTTAGTTTTACAAATCGCATTCTGCAACAAGGACCAACAACTGGAACTGCATTGTTCGGTTCGTCGACGATTCCGTGTAGCGTACGCGGGAATGGTGCCTGACTCACACGAAAACACAAATGTAACGAGAGAACGAGAGGAATTGGAGTGTTGCTTGCTGCAGGCGTACCTATAGTGCTGCAAAAGGTCGCCGGCGATTGCTCGGCCCGAGAAAATGTGACAATGTTTATGATTGATTTGTAAAAGCTCAACTCACAATTTAGTGCTATGCTTCAGAATGGTCTATAACACATCACTTTCGTCCGCTTTGGGCGTCTCAATAGGTGCATTTTACAGAATTGTGGTAACTGTGTTTTTTGCTGAGTTACAAAGCTCTAAACTTGATAGCTCGGTTTTCTTAAATTTTGCAACATTCAACAAAATTGATTGCGATAGCAATCATATGGACACTCCAAGCGCCTTTCTGCCGTCGGCGTCGCCGTGAGATTCCGTTTAAAGTCCAAGGGAGATAAAATCGTCGTCGCACGCCGTATGCTGTATGTGCGAGTGAAAGCTTGCGAGGGTGAGGCCGACGATCACGACTCAATCTCGCGCACGCAACGGCGGAAAGCGGGGACGAAGCGCGCCGCACTTCCGTCGCACGCAAGGCTTCGGAGGGAGGGGAGGGAGGGAGGCCCGTTCTACTCCGGAAGGCCCAGGTGGCCGCGCGTGCTCGGCCAGGACGATGTATATTGAAAGCCATCTGCGACGGGTACAAAGTCCGCGCTGCGCTGTTTTTGCGGCGTAGTTCGCATTGATGCGAGGGGCTGCACGAAGGTCAATTCGCTCGCTGCTGCTGCCGCGTTTCCTCACTGCAGCGTTTTGACAGCGAGTTTCCGCGGTCATCGAGTGAGATGTGTCCATGTTGGCTTGTGCGCGCGTGACACCTTGCATGTTAATTTACTTATTAAGCGAACTTTTAGAAGTTTATACAGCCGATAAAACTACTAGTATTCTTACCTCGTATTGTTGTCCACTAATTTGCTATCGCAATCGATATTTCGACTTTCGGACGAAACTGCGACTTTCCGTTTTAAAACATTTATAGCCAGAATAATAAATGTGCTCCCTATAGTCGGTAGATTTCAGCTTTCTTTCTTTAAGTGCGACAGACCTAATCAAATTCGGTGGAGCGTGCGCTGAGCAAAAATATTGTTTTCTATTCTTATATAGAAGCTCCTGATGTAAACATTCTTCTTGACCTCGCCTCGTTTCCCCTATCTATCTATCTATCTATCTATCTATCTATCTATCTATCTATCTATCTATCTATCTATCTATCTATCTATCTATCTATCTATCTATCTATCTATCTATCTATCTATCTATCTATCTATCTATCTATCTATCTATCTATCTATCTATCTATCTATCTATCTATCTTTATCTCATCTATAACCATTACCAGCAGAAACATTCAGCAGCTGAACCAATACAATACAGGGGCTAGGATATTGTAGCGACACTATTTCAACCATTTTTCTTCTGCCGCTTCGTCAACAACCACGGCGACGTCCCGCCTACGTTATATTATAACCAGTATCTATCGGTTGGGAGTTGTAGTTTGAAGGAAAGAAATTGTTCCATTAAGGCGGTCCTCCACTGGTGAATGGCACTAACATTACTAACACGGGGCAGAATATATGGTGAACGTTTAATCAAGAGTTTGGCAACATCGCCATGTATTCTAATTCGAAAGTATACACTCCGAACGTGGCAACCTCTACAAAAGTACACGTTTTCGCAATTTAAAGGTGACCAGCGCTGTTTACTTAACGTAACGGCAAAAAAAAAGAGCATGAGTTCGGACGTTCGCGACACATCTTTCGCCAGGCTTCAGTTAATGCCAATGCAAGTAAAATTTGCAGCATTTATAGCGTGACGCCTGGCGGCGAAGTTAGATATGGTTTTCTCCCATAAAATTTACTATAGCACGTGAAACTTGATGCCTGGCACTGATAAGTTTTTATCCCTTAAGTAACCTTTACTAACATCGATCGTATATACATTCAGACCTACAGGCGACAAATAACCAAAACATTCAAGTCTGCACGGCATGTTAAACTATATAGTTAAACTATAACTAGCTCCGGTTACCTTTACATGGTGAAGTTGCGTGCGTTCATAATGTTACCATGATTAGGATGTATAAAGGCAGAAAAACATCATTTTTGATAAAGATGGAACGCGCGGACGTGGGGTAACGGGAGTTCAGTGACGGGGACGATACCCTCTACATCGAGGAGCACTGACATTCTTATAGTGCCACCTTGGTCGGAAGCAGCGTGCTTGAGAAGCGATAACTTAGACACCAAGGCAGGCTGCAGTCCCCACAAGTACCTTTTGCTCAGTCACGAAGCCAAGCTTTCTTCCCCTAAACACCATATATTTAAAAAAAAGAAGACAGCGAATGTCAGTTCCTAAATAAACCTATACCTCCCTAAATTCACCTCAAGCACCGTGGGCTCGTCTGTGAATAAAATATGCCCGAGGACAGACTTGAGGTTTGAATCCCTTAAAAAGTAACATAAATTCCACCTTGTAGTCCGCACCGGCTGACCTTTGCTTCAACAAACGATGCCCAGATTAAATTATCTTTTTTTTTTCGGCAGGGGATTCGGAGGCTCACTGTGGGCAAAAAAGAAAAGAAACAGGCGGCTGCGGATTACATAAAAGTTCATCCCTCTCGCTGTCCGACAAGGCGGCTTACTCGAAATTTCAGGCACTCTAATTAGGACACATCGTAGCAGCAGCAGCTTTCTCGGTAATCTACTAATTTGCCGGGACATTCTGCGAGGGCATTATTTTGGTTCCTCGGCCTCACCGGAAACAAATTGCGATAGCAGTATGGGGCATGCTACAGTTTTTGCACGACACAGGGCATAGCCCTAAGAGTGAAAACTAAACATGCTGTTTTGTTCATGACCCTAATTACTGCACTAATAATTTCGTCATCATTATCATCATCCATCCCTCTTATGTTGCCCTTTGCCCCTGCTACTATAGTAGCGGTCGCAGTAGTAGTTTCCACGTGAGGCCGTGATTAGCTTTTCTGATTTTGATTGGTCGTTAAAGCATCTCATTTTGTTAGTATTCACACCAAATTTATTGCGCGTGCGGGTGTGTGTGTGAGACAGAGATCAAGTTTATTCCTATGCTGGCAGTTAGTGGTTCCATTGCTTTATCAATATTTTATGCGCATATTTCAGTGCAGTTCGTGTATCATGCTTTGGTGTAGTTCTTGTATAATGCGCCTAAATTCAGTGGTATGTGTTCAGAGTCGTTATAATCATAACTAAAAACATTTTTTTCACTGAAAAGCATGCTTGTATGTAAATAGGAGCAAAATAATTTTATTTCAATGGGTACCCCATCTCAAAATTATACGCCCGCGAACGTGGTTACGAATCTTACTTAATTTGTGCATAGTTTAGGAAAAAGGAAGTTCTGACTTACAGCGAATGTTCATTGTGTCATTGTAATTCATAAAACGTGCAAGATCAGAACGAATAATGCACCAGAAACGGTGATAGAGTTTGAACGTAATTAGAGGCAGCATCACAAGAAATACGTCACGCAAAAGGAGTACATTCAGACTTCAATGAAATGGAACGTCATGGCGAATAAATGGGCTAAACGTCACGATTACAAGTAGCTGAATTTGTAGTTGCTGAACATCCTTCGTATGAACACGATAAGTGTTTTGCTAAAGTATGGCGTGACAAGGTATGAGCATACGCTATAAGTGGAATGTCAAGGTAGCTTTTAATAGTTTTAATAGCTTTGGGTCACTTAGACGACCGTCCTTTAAAGAGAAGATCTTGGGGACGTGGGCTTTTGCGTCTGCTATGTGCAAGGTGACAAACACGCTGGTGCGTTTCTTGAAATGCACCAGCATATATGACCGCCTGTGATTGACTCAGTGATGAACGCTGGTGTGTGTAACAGTGAAAGCTGTGAACTTCCTTCTTTCCTTCCCCTCTTTCAATCCCGTTCCCCCTTCCCCAGTGCAGGGTAGGATAGGATAGATATACTTTACTAAAAGCATAACCAGAATAATAGCTAATGGTCGGGGCCCATAGTCCACATCTCGGCCGGTTCTTGCCATCTCCTCAGCTTTGTATATCAGCTTGAGCTAGTCGTCGAGGGCCGAGCTAGACAGCAGTGTCTCCCATTGCACCCTCGTGGTGTTCGTGTCCTGGTGTTCCATGTTGTGTAGCGCGCACTCCCACGTAATGTGGTATAGGGTTGGTTCAGCCTGGTTAACCTCCTTGCTTTTACCTTATGACTTATCTCTCTCTCTCTCTCTCTCTCTCTCTCTCTCTCTCTCTCTCTCTCTTTCTTTCTTTCTTTCTTTCTTTCTTTCTTTCTTAATAGTTGCGGTTGTAAAGTTTCGAAAGTGCACCCGGTCTTTGACGTAAGCAGCAGTAGAGAATTCTACTCAATAATTTCGACCTCCTGGGGTTCTTAATAGCGTGCCTAAATTTGAGTGCACGCTACGTAGCTTTCTTTCGTTCCGCCCTCGTCGGAATGCTTGTGCCCTGGTCGGAACTCGGTACTACGCGGGTCCGTGGAATGTCATAGCCACGGAGACATCGCGCCGTGTAAGTGATCGAAGCCAGCTCCCAAAGAAACGCTCGTGCGCAGGGTCTCTCTAAGCAAAGCCGCTTGATTTATACCTACGTCACACGCGCGGAGCACGTCCGCATGCACTGCGCACTGTACGCGACCAATATCCCACGGCCTCGTTGCGAAGCTCGAAACCAACCGCACTCTCAAAAGGTCGCCAGGCGGATCTGCCACGCGTTAGGATGCCTGCTGCTTCGATCTGGGGCGCTCGCCGTAGACTACGGGTGGGCGGGCGGGCGGTGGCGCTCGGATGCACCGCGAAGTGGTCTCGCGCGAAAGCGCGCGCAACCATCAGTCACTGTCGGCGACACGCGCGACGACTATAGCCGAGAAGACCGTGGGGTCCGCTCGTGAGACAACGCCCGCGCGGAGACGATTCCGCGTCACGCCTTCGACCCCGTCCATTTAGCCGTCAGCCGCCTCGTAGTGTGTACGTCGACAACAACGCCACGCGCCAGCGAGAGAGCGAGCGACCGCGAGGTCGCGACGCAGCGGGATAACGCCGTCGGGGAGCGTCGCGCCGCGGCTTGGGCTGTGGCTAAATATACGTGTCGGCGACGATGTTGCGCGCCCGAAAAGTGGCCGTCACCCGCGCCGGCCGAGACGATGGGAGCCGCCCATATTGCCGCGCTTCCGTCTCGCCTCGTCGGTGGACGTCGAAGAGAAGGCAGGAAGGGACGTCGAAGGAGTGACAGCCCAAGTTAGCTACGCTTCTGCGTGTGTTTTTTTCTTATTTTTTCTTATACTGATATCGTTTCATAGCAATAACTGCACCAAGGGGGAGAGGATAGCGGTTGGATATGGGGTCAACGAGTACCCGCAGCGAAAGGTTAACATCTTATTAGAGGACTTTGTAGTGGGCACGTGGTTGGATCGGTGTTGATCTATATTGCACTGGTGGGGTATTACACGCGAGGTAATATGCAAGGTTGCACAGCGATGTGTCCTTCGCTTATGCTATTTGCTGTGAGCTGAGCTCGGAAATATGAGCTTGGGCCTGTCATCTGCGTCTGTACATGGAACTTTGCTGCACCGAAGGTTAAACACTGCGAAGCACGTATCTCCATTGTGTAGCTGCGCGGGCGTTAGGTGCTTGAGATTGAGCGTTCCGTCGTGTCCTCGATCCTTATCCATATTATATTTATTATCCCTTTCGGTTTGTTTATCTAGTTGTTTCTATGGTTGAACAAAGAGAAATGGCGTATAGCTAAGATGTTGCAACAGCTCCTCAGTCACCCGTCCACAAAAGAACGGAGGAGCGATATTCACTATAGTATGACCTGACTGGTCATCGGCATCGGCCCAAGCACGGTCAATGCGTAGATTCGACCCCGGAATATGCGTACAGTGGCAACTACCACCGCTTATGAGCAGTGTGCCTTACGTGTCAATAACGATCACCCCGTTCGACCACAACCTATTAACGCATAAGGCTTACGCGCTACAATGTGGGCGCACTAACACTTCGCAGAAAATACATCGGTAAATCACGCTCGCATTGTGCGCTACACTCTTAAACAAATGCATACCCTTTGGGGTGTATATTTGCCACACAACGATAATAACGATATAATAAGTAGCGCAACGATAAACGTTGCGCTACTTTCCTGTCGAGAATGCTCTGTCGTGGTGATAACGCGCATGCCGTTCGTCACTTGGAAGTACCAGGCTAGCAGCGTTAAAGAAAGGAAATGCGGACAAGACAAATGACAATAATTGCTGTGTGGTAAGATACGACCTGAAGGGTGTAATATAGTTTAGGAGTGTACACTCTAAAAAAATTGCACCCTTTGGGGTGTATATTTGCCACACAACAATAATCGTCATCTGCCTTGCCCGCATTTCCTTTACTTTACACTCTTTAAAAAATTACACCAATTGGGGCTTACCTTGTCCCACAGCAATAATCGTCATCTGTCTTGCCAGCATTTCCTTTCTTTAACGCTGCGAGTCCGGTATTCTTCCGAGTCACGGACGGCTTGCACGTTATCAGTGTGACACAGCATTTTCGACAGGAAAGTAGCGAGCACAGCGTTTTCAAGAAAGGAAACGCAAGCACAACAGATGACGATTATCGTTGTGTGGCAAATATGTACCCCAAAGGGTGCAGCTGTTATCAGAGTATACACTCTTGAAAAAGTTAACACACGTTGGGGTGTATCTTGTCCCACGACGATAATCGCCATCTGTCTTGCGCGCATTTCCTTTCTTTAACGCTGCGAGCCCGGTACTTCCCAGTCACGAACGGCTTGCGCGTTATGAGTGTGACACGGCATTCTCGACAGGAAAGTAGCGAGCACAGCGTTTTCAAGAAAGGAAACGCAAGTACGACAGATGACGATTATCGTTGTGTGGCAAATATGTACCCCAAAGGGTGCAACTGTTTTCAGAGTGTACGCCGTGCACCCATCTCTGTCGCAATCGAACCACAATTCGCGTTATTGCGCAATGCAGCAGTACGCCACGTATACATATGACATACGCCGCAGGAGGAGATCACAATACGAACCTACTGTAAGTTGTTATTCAAAGATAAGTTGATGCACTGTCAATGGACAAGCAATAGAAATAAGGAAGCCTAAGTAACCAGTATTTATCTCTCTCCGCGCTCCCTATTATTCATTACCTCCCACCAGTCTTACTTTGATGAGTTTCTTCCTCATCGGCCCCTATACCAGTCAGCCTGTCCGTCCACAGTTTCTGGGTGTTGAAATCTCACTCGATATCAGCTTGCCAGCTTTTGTTATTGGCCAGCCTCGTTTCCTCACGGCCACCAGTTGATAAGAGGCAAGAGTGTAGCAGCCGAACTGTATCCCGTTGTTCACGGTCCCGACCTTCTTATACACAGACCGTCACACCGCGCCCCTGAAATTGATCGATGGCCGGCCGCCTCCGGGCTCTGTGCAGATTCCCAAATCCGCTTTCGCGCTCTACGTACTCGGGCCGGGGCTTATTCACTCTCCGAGAAGAAGGCCCCCTGTACAGGTGCGAAACGAGTCAAACAATGGAGACTGGGTCTTCCGCTTATCTCCCGCGAAATTGAAAGGTGCGCGCGAAGCTTCGCACTATACTGGGTGTGCTTCTTTCTTTTCTTTTCTTTCCTTAGAATATACTCGTTTTTTGTTTTGTTTTTTTAACCGTATATGAGCATAGAATATACTCGTTTTTTTTCTTTTTTTTATGAAGCGTATATGAGCATAATGAACGCGGTATTCTTACATAGGAGTTGTAAGGCGAAGCGGACATACTTTGCCACTAATAACGTCAGCTTTAAAATACTACGTAACAGAAACATCGGTAATTAGAATTTCTATTAGAACCTTGTTGGGGCGGTTCCTTATATGGCAAATTTGAAGGCTGTCACAGCTTAATGCACACCTTTTTTTTTTTCTTTAGAAACTTGAAAATCGCGCTACATTTTAGGTATTTATCATCGAATTTCAACTCGCATTCAAGGCAACATCACCCGCCGTGGTTGCTCAGTGGCTAAGGTGTTGGGCTGCTGAGCACGAGGTCGCGGGATTGAATCCCGGCCACGGCGGCCGCATTTCGATGGGGGCGGAAACACCCGTGTACTTAGATTTAGGTGCACGTTGAAGAACCCCAGGTGGTCAGATTTCCGGAGTCCTACACTACAGCGTGCCTCATAATCAGAAAATGGTTTTGGCAAGTAAAACCCCACAATTTAATTTTTAATTTTAAATTTAATTTTTAATTCCAGGCAACGTCAAAATTGAGAGCATCGGCTGCAGAAAAGGCAACCCCGGTATTACGTCAGACGGAAACACTCAGCGACCACGTGCGTGGCGAATTTTGAATGATGGCACGTCGCGGCAAATGCTGATACCGTGACGTCGTGACAGATGCTTGCGACGCGAAAGGTGCCGTATCGCTATCGGCCGCGACTGGCGGCAACGTTCAGTTTCAAATTTGGAGCGCTTTTCGTCACAAGGCGCTTCCGTGTGCTATGATGGCGGGCCTGCCTTTTACGCTCACCCGGCGTGCTCGGTTTCGATATTGCCTGGGTTGAGCGCTGAAATTTGACTACGAATATCTCGAATTAGGAGTGATTTTTCAAGATTTGAGAAAAACGCGGGTGCAGTAAAATGTGACTGCGTCTAAATTTGCCGTACAAAGGAAATTGTCCCAAGGGGTGAACAAAAAAGTCATTCAGCAAGTTTTCGTTAACTAGCCTTCTGAAATTTACGTTATTCGCGGCGAAGTATGTCCGCCTCACCCGGGAACTCCACTGCGGAAGCACCATGTTCTGTACTCTCATAGCCTTGCATTTAAAAAAAAAATGCTTGTAAGTATCGGGACACTACAACAGAAACACAACAAGAAGCACACTGGGCGTGGGGCGATCGCCTAACCACGTTCAGAGACCTCACCCAACACTACAGACTCGAAAGACGCACATTCCCGCCACCGCACGACAAATTGAACAGGAACGAGGCCGTAACGTTACGCTTGCTCCAGACACACACCTACCCTAGCCCCGCTATCTTACACCACTGCTATCCGCGTTTATATTCAACAGACGCGTGTAAAACATGCGGACAGAGAGCAACGCTGCGACACATGCTCTGGGAGTGCATGCCGGCAACAACGGCAATCAGACCAGCTCCGTTAGCGACGCGTCCATAATCGCGGCCGTTGCCAGGGTGGGAGAAGGCTCGAGCTCGCTTCTTCCCGACGCCGCCCCGGATGCGGGAGCCGCCGGGGACCTTCTCCGTATACGCGTCGCCGCCGCTGGGAGGCGGCTATCAGAAGTTCAGAGCTGGCAGACCAGCTCTGGGCCGTCCGGCAAGCCGAAGATGCCGCTCGAGTCCAAGGACTTCGAGCCGTCACCTGAGGCCACCACAGCAAGCACTGCCGGACTATTCTTTATTAAAGTTTCTTCTTCTTCTTCTTGTAAGTGGAAAAAGAATAAACAAAAAACACTACGTATAACCTGCACAATATATCTCTCCGACTTCCAAGAATAAAAAAAAGGCAAGAAAAAAGTGAGAATACATAGACGAACGAGAAGAACGGAGCCTGGAGGTTTTATGAAAAACACTCTTGTTTTCCGGTAGAGCAGCGCGATTAGTTCTTTCAATGCGTGTACAGCGCGAGTACCGCTGAAATTGGACAATGGCGCCAGACGAAAAACAACGCACTTGAACGGGCTCAGACGCGGCCCTCGAACAAACGCGCACGCACTCGTTAGAGCGTGGACCCGCAGTCGGACACGAAGTACTTGGGGTCTGCTCGAAGTTTGCTTTTGTTGTCATAATTACGGTTTCCTGCTTTAACGTACCTTCAGTTAAGTTCGTGTCCTCATCGGCACTTTATTTTCCAACGCTGATTGCACCGCGCCTAGTTCCGCAGAGTTCATCAAAACGCTGTCTGCAAATCAGCGCCGGCACGCGTCGCGGGAAAGTGTGAAACCGAACCTTCAGCCTGCCTCTCTAACGTGGTTAGAGTGTATGAATGGTGCGTTTTATTTCGTGTTTTCTCTTTCTTTTTCTAAAAATCAATTTGTAATACTATTTGCCGCCAACATGTTATTTATTTATTTATTTATTTATTTATTTATTTATTTATTTATTTATTTATTTATTTATTAGAGCTCGGAATGCGACTATACAGATCTGGCTATTCAGATTGCACCTCCCTATCTCGTACCCATTAAACGCCACTTGAGATTCCAACATTGCCACCTGATCCCACGGCTAAATAAATAAATAAATAAATAAATAAATAAATAAATACGAGGAAAATAAACGTAAAATAAATAAATACCGTTATGAGGTCGGTACACAGGCATAATGATGTTCTTACACGCCCTTCGTATTAGCACACGTGCTCTAAACGTAGCAAAGCATTGATGCAGAAAAACGACTTTTAAGTTTTTGTTATCTATCTATCTATCTATCTATCTATCTATCTATCTATCTATCTATCTATCTATCTATCTATCTATCTATCTATCTATCTATCTATCTATCTATCTATCTATCTATCTATCTATCTATCTATCTATCTATCTATCTATCTGCGTGCAAGCGTGCAAGCGTTATTTTTATCACATGAGCCTGTTTCCTATAATATGGTTCGAATGTGCACAAGTTTAGCTTAACTATTGCTTCTCTTTAATTTTCTTTCTAAAGAGACGATCTAATACTAGACCGAGCACAAAATTGCTGGGAAGGCAAGCAAGTTAACCGGCATGCAAGACACGATCTGTAAAAAAGGAGGGAGAAAGAGCGGAAATCAAGTTGTAAGAAAATTTTCATGTTTGCGTCTGTGCTCCGTGTGCACCCCGTATTAGATGTCACACGGCCTCAGCGATCAGTAACTTCGCCCTACTGCTTTTCTTCTTCAGAAATTATTTAGTCGTTACTGATTTCTTCCTCTCCTACCATCAGATCCTTGACCTGTCCTCTTTAGAGTGTTGCGACATTTCACTTGAGAACCACAACGGCGAAATTTTACTTCGCATCGCCGCGAAAGCGGCTCGACAAGCAATAGCCGGGCTAAATCGAAAGCAATAGCCGGGCTAAATCAATATTTTCTCTTTGTTTTTCGTTTTGTTTTAATAACTCCCTCTATCTTTCTCTCAACTCTTTCCCACAAATTTGATTGTGTGCCAGATATGACGCGAGTTCCGTCCCCAATAAACGGCAGACAGTTGCGAGAGAAGACCTATCTGATGGCTCCACCCCCACGTTCGAGCGTTAGTAATCAGTTTCAGTTAGCCTCAAAACTAGTTACCCACGTCTTCGTGCTACAAATTTCTGAGGGTGTTCGTTCAAATGCCGTGCTGTACGTTAAGCCGCCGATGCAAAAGTTATAAGGGACGCCAGTTCGGTTGTTTGCTTCAACGGATCCGATCAAAGCGGGGTGGACTCCAACCTAATTTAATAGGCCCAACACGTTTACGCGAGCGTGGAAAGCACGTTCGGATACGAAAAGCTGGATGCTTAGGTTGTGGTCTAGAAATGTAGGACAAAAAAAAAAGTGAAGTGCTCAGAAGAAAATGTTGCTCGCTTTGTATAGGGTCGTGTGTTTTATAGAAAAAATAATCTTAAGCTTAACGCGCGCTGCTCGGTTATTGCTCAGATTTAGCAGCGAAATCGCATTTGATGGTTCGGATCGTTCATTGTAGTTTTTCGGAATGTTGCTAGCCTGCTTCTAAAAAGTAAAAAAAAATGCCCAGTTGCCTTCGCCTGCGTCTCTCGGATGTAGCTCCGAGCGATCAATGGAAACAAATATGGAAGGTCATGATCGATGGTATTGCAAACAGTGGTAGTGACATGGCCACCATAATTTAAGCATCATTTACAGCAAGGGGCACCAATGAAGGCAAATTCAAAGTAGTTTATTGTTTTGTTTTTTTAAGAACAGTGTCAAATGTTATATTGAATGATCCGAACCATAAAATGTAATATTTTCAGATAATTTAGGCGAGAACAAATGGGTGGTTGTGCGAAATCATTCTTCTACTACTTTAAGAGAAAAGCACGCGTCCACGTCAAGAATACACTAAACCGTCTGAGCGGTGAATGTCCTCCCTCCCCTTTCTTCCACCGCCTAGCCCTCCCTCTCCCCTCCAAAAATATAGTTTCCTTATAGCACGTATAAAGAAGAAAGAGTTCTTATGCAATGCACTCTTCAGCTGGCCGCTTCAGAGCGCTTCAACAGTAGTGCAGAAGTCGTGCAAATCCCCATTTATGTGGACACTTGTTAAAAGAGAGCCTAAATGGTAATATTACGTTACACTGTATCATCAACTTGCGCACTCCGCATAATATCAAAAATATCGGCATTGCCGTCAGAAGGGGAGGGGCTTGGCAAGCCAGAAAAGAACCAAAGACGAAATGGTCGAAGTGGCAAACGACACACGATCTGAGATCCGAGGTCCTAACTTGCGCTGCAACATTTCCGTTTCGACCGCTTAGAGTTCTGCGCCAGCGACGTTCCTAACAATTCGATGCGTATCCGCTCTTTCGCTTATCTAATTTCCGCTACAAAGTAGGACGACGCCCAATCCAACTGGTTGACGGCAGAACAACACGAGGCGTAATCGCTGAGCTTAATTCGTTCAACGCAGCGAAGAGGTCGGGGCCGCGACCGTATAGGCTGCAGTAATTAGACGGCGCCAGGAGGGCACGAGACCTCTATAGCACAGCCGAGCCAGCAGTTTGTATATGCGACGCCCATCTAAAAACGCCGAACCCTCGGGGCACACTTTTGGGCAGGGGCAAGGGCATGGGTGTGAAAAGTAGGGGCAGGGAGGAGGGGGGGGGGGTGAGCACAGGCACGTCAAAGAGTGCAGGGTAACTTCCTCCTCTATAGGACCCAATTACGCCACTACACTGAGCGCGTTCCGAGATAGCGCGAGGATGCCAGGCAGCCTCGAACGAGAGCGGCATAGCATAGACCTCTCAGAAGTCAGTGCACGCCCAAGCGACTCTTTTACGCGGAAGCGCACTCGCTCCAAACCTGCCTCACCCACCGCGTTACTCGCGAGAAGGCAAGGACGGCGTGCCGTGAATTCACACGTGCAAGCACTTTCTCTCACTAATACTGCGCAGCGTCGTTGAGGCTAGGGCCGTGGTGTCAACTAAACGAGGGCCGGTCGAGGCTGCGCTCGGGAATACGCCCCACAGTTAACCGCGCTTAATAACGCCTCAAGTTGTCCTACGTCGAATGCTGTCGGTTTTTTCTACGTAGGACTCCATATAATCACGTGAAACTGTTGGATGCATATGAAGGGCATATGCAGCTCATAAGGGTTCACTTAAAAATATGGTACGCCCCCTGGTGTGCGCTCCTAATTGGTGTGACTTGTTAGCACACAGACATAGGACTAGCCGAGGGGCTCATTGAGAGGATGAATCGTTGATTCGAACCCTTCGTTACGCGGGACCAGCTTCGAGAATTCAGATCTCGCCTCTGTTTATTAGATGGCGCAAGTAGAAAAAAAAAACGCGTGCAAAAGGACAGGATCCAGCATTGACTCGCAACTAAGCTGTTGCGACGCGCAACGAAAATGAATCAGGTATCAGAGAAATCCGTACCGACTACGTCCACTTTCGGTGCATCTCGTCCGTATACGGCTAGTTCAGCATGACATCAAACTTTGTGGCGTCAACAGGACTTGAGCAACGTGTACAACGCCATCGGTCGAGTCCTGACGTTATCAGGCTATTGTTTGTGCGTACAGTGCCGCATGTACGTTGTGTGCTGTAAGGCCTGTTTTCAAGTAGAACCCCTCCCCCCCTCCTGGATAAAAAAGATACCTGGAAACACCATTGATCTTGCAACGTGAAAGTCAAGATTCCGTCCAAGTGCGATAGCTTAAACAATACCCTATTCAATCCTTATGAACTTTTCTTGAAAGCAAATAGCCTTGCGAGCTTATCCCAGTGATAAGGTATACGCCGCTTCAACGGCAATGCACGGTATTAGTTAGGTGAGTATGTAAACAATCCTACAGCTCAATCTCGAGCAAATTAACTGCGATCGTTGGCCTGGTTCAGCCCCGTAAACGCGAGCAATGTGAAGGAAAAATTGCACAGCTACGCTGAAAATGTAAATTGCCGGAGAGAAAAAAAAAGAAGTTCCAAAGTTGTTCGAGCGATATAATTGGATGCGCTTCGGAGCCCCCTTCGGAATACAGGAAAATCGCTGCAATGAAGACGCTTGTTATGACTCTACGTTGCTTGTGCAATACTTGATATGGCACAGCCCATGCGTGAAGTGATGTGCGGTGCCTTTCGCTTCTCCCCCTTTTTCTCCTTTCCTTCCTTCTCTTCAAGCGTGTGGGCGTGGTGTCCTTCTCAAGACACAACAGCCAGTTTGCTACCATTTTTCATTGTGTGATGTTCATGTGTTTCCGTGAAACAACTACAATGAATGCTTTCCTGCGGACTAGTCGGTTCATACCTGAATTATAATTGTGCTGCGCAAGAAAAGAAAAACAGGACAGGACAGAGCCCTCTGCGCTGTCTGCCTCTTCTTCTATTGTGCGTCTTGCACAGCACGTTTATAAAGCAGCACTTAGCTCTTATGGCAGACGCAGCATTCTGGCTGCCTTTTGTTTTCCATGATCTCACCTCAGGAAAGCGCCCTCAGGGTCCTGCTTATCCACAAGAAAGAACTTGCGCTAGAAATTTTCGTCGTAAGATCAGACTTCAGCCAATCGTGATGATAGAATCATCATTAGCAAAGGCAGCCGGCCAATGATAAACAGCACTTACGAACCAAAACGTTTGTGAATACCGGCCCAGTTTTTATATCGGTACACAGAAGTTGGATGCTTCATGACGACAAGGATGAGGTTGCAATACGCATGCGCTGCACGTTTATTCGCCTATTTATTTATTTATTTATTTATTTATTTATTTATTTATTTATTTATTTATTTATTTATTTATTTATTTATTTATTTATTATCTGCATCGTCATACTTAGCCTTATCACTATACAAAGATACAATGTCAGTATATCTTGCTCTGCTTCATGACTTTGCGATGATGTCCATGACGCAAGATCCGGCATTTCGAGACCCAAGGCCGGTTAACGAAGCGATTCCTTCCACTACGCTACTTTTGTCCTCCAGCATCCACAGCCGCCGGATCCAGTTGTTAACGCGGGCGCGCAGCGCCGCTGTGACCACTGACGAAGCGTGAAAAGGAATGTCATTGGAATTGGCCAACCGTACGAAGACATTGACCAGTGTCCGAAGTGCTCCGCTCCAGCGTCCGCAACGGATGCCCGCCGTCTGCTTCAGACGCGCCCTGGGACAAAGACACCTCGCGAAGGTGTATACTCATATGCGTGAAACTGAACGGTGATCAAGCTGAAGACTATGAAAGATGAATGACGAACAACACATTTTATAAGTTACAATTGCAGTATCTCTATGAAATAGGCCTACATGCGTATATTTCATTTTCATACTGACGTTACGCTGCGCGGCGACCCGAGAGAAAAAAGAAAAAGGAATCGTTGCATTATCCAGGCCCGACTTCGGTATCGAGTTAAAGTATATCTCTTAACTATTCTTCCCAAACGTCATACTTTCTAAGCGCCACAAGCGCGAGGAACACGTGGTAAAGTCTCTACAACTTCCAAAATACGTGTCAATGCTCCTTCGAGACGCCTGTCGGCGCTCGCACGCCGGTGCCGGCGAGACCGGCGACGTGAATTAATATTCAGATAGCCCGTACGGCTCGCGACCACGCTTACCTCGCCCGGAGTGTCGCCTAACTCCTGTCCGCGCATAATGCAAATAATTTCCCAATGCCGCGACAGTAACTGCTACGTTCATGCTCCCACGAATTGCGTTGGAAAGCAGCCACGTGTGACTCTCTAAGCAGCCTGTTTTTTGAGCTAAGATATAAAATACTTCATGAATATGCAAAACGAAAGGTGTGTTTGAGACACAGAATCATTTTAGTAAAGCGGGGAAGGGAGAAGAGGAAAAGGGGGGAGGGTCAGAAAGAGAGCTGGAAGAATATTTCGGGAAGGCAAACTTCACCGTGCATATTTAGGTACATGAGTTTTCGTATTGCCTGAGAAGGTAGCGGGAAAGACAACAGCATGATCTTACCATGCTACTGTGCATAGCCATTCAGAATATAGGTGCCTGCTAATGAAGGCAGTTTCGCCACAAGATTGCATACGAATGCTGGTACAGTTGTTCAGAGACCACTTGAATACCGGGTGCCGTACGGGTATGTTTGTTTCACTCACTAGAGAGATCTCCAGGGAAGTTTTGTGTTGTGACCTTATGTAACTGACATTCCGAAAAAGATGCGTATATGATGCCGCGCTTAAATAGCTTGCACTCATTAAACACGGTTAAACTTGAAACCTGTTCACCAGTAACATGCCCAAAGAAACTGTGTATTTGAGCTGTTCCCCTGACCAAAAAGCAGGTCCGCTTCTCGAAACATTGGCTCCATCGATATCCATTGTTCGACCATTGTTTATCACTGCATATTCGATTGATCATGTGTTTAAAAAAGTTTGAAAAAGAAAATTACCCAAAAGCATCGACAATGATTGTCAATGTAAGCGAAGAGCCCGAACGAACGAGTGGTCGAGCTAGCGACAGTCTCGATTTCCTCAGGTTTCGTTAAACATGTTATCAATGGCTTCTGCATGATTCAGTGAATTCTGAAAGACCAACTCCATTGCTCCGCCTACCTTAGAAGAAGAGTTGAAAGAATATTCATTTGAAACGCGAGAGAGATATATAGAGTGTGCTTTTGGTGCTAAGTTCGAAGTCTCGCAACTCCTGTTTCAGGATAGGCAAAGCAATAACGTTGGCTTTATAGCATTTCATGAATTATGCAGAAGCCATAGATACCCTGTTTTAGCGAAATCAGAGTAACCGATATCTTGCAATACATTGCAGAAAATCGATTAAAGGAAATGTGCATAAAACTAGAACCTGGACAAATAAACAAAGATGGACCTTATATTAAATGTAGACACAGAACATTACATATATGTACAACGTTTCAGCACCATACTTCGAACAACAATTCCTTATTTGGGTTGACTTTCCTGTACTTCGCAATAGCACTCAGGAAGTGCACGTTTGCGTTACTTACGACAGCGATGTCCACAATGCAGACTATAATATTTTTTTGACTCTCTTTAATACAATATGTTTCAGAGCAGCTCTTCGATTAAATGAAATAAATACGAAAGTTCATTGTGGATGACAAAGTATTTTGCAGGCGCTAAAGCAAGATAAGTATACTTATCAACGGTGACAAAAGGCAACACTATTTAATGGCAAATAAATAACAGGGCTAAAAATAAGAGATTACATAATATGATAAACGCTACAGAAGAGGCAGGATGATGACATTGTTGCAATACGTGGGACGCTAGCTCAAACGGTGCACAACACGCAACAGTCAGATGAGACACGAAAGTTTTGCATTCCCTGGCTCACACTCCTCCTTTGTTCACACAGCAAGGAACATCGAACGTGAATGACGCTTACTTAAGCGCGGCTTATATGGCGCAGTGTATGCATGCCAATTACCACTTGCCCTATTCGTCACGTCCCGTCTGAATGTGCATATATTGGCATGTCTTCGTCTTCGGGTGATATACCGGTACTGCTCTCAAACCCGAGTTACCATTGGCTACGTTATATCGGTTTCAATTCAGGCCGGTCTTAAGGTTTTCAAGTTCGGTGATGTAGGCCACGCCACAGTCTTTGTGACAGGATTAGTTATGACCCGCGTGTAGTTAAAGCATTTACTGAGCATGCGCTTTTCAACTCCATGATGAAGCCCCATGATATATACATACATATTGAAATTAACAAGAGACCGTACGCCTTGTCAGTTAAACTGTCCAACTTTCAGTATAGAAGCACTCATACCGGACGCAGTATAGTCCCAACGGCGTATGGTGCACACGAGAGCGTCTATATCTTTCTAAATTTACACGGCACACTCAGTCCGACTCTGCAACACTCCGCCCACGACCTTGCAAGACGGACCTGTTCGGCAACGAAGAACGATATGTGGGCTCACGCTGTCGTCAATGGTTCAGAATAGAACCGCCAGGCCAATGGAAGCGCCAATTTCCGCGTAAGGTGGTTTTGAAGAGAAGCGCGTCTTCTGACAGGTGTCGGAAGAGCACCAATTTTCTGTAGATCGGGATTCGTGACTTTTTTGCAGCACATGTGTGCTTGCCAACTGCGCATGTCAGGAATTCCCGGTCCCTCGAGCCGACTGGGCGTCGTAGACGAACCGCTGGTTGGTGCCGCCGCTCTCGCGTTGTGCTTTAGCCAGCAGGTCATCGCGCGTGACTCGTCCACGGGGCTCGTAGGACCGCTTCCAAGATGGACGCCGAGCAGTCTTGGCGCCTCTACACAGCTGGGAGCCTCGTCAGCTGCGGCCTCTCGGGACAACCTTTGTGCACGGACGGGGACTTGGTAACTTCGGGGTGTTCTCCCTTGGGCCTAATCGACTTTCGCATCGTGATCAAGGCCAGCGCGAAGATGCAGGCGAAAAGGATGCCCGCGGCGAAGACGGCGCAGGCCGCCACCACCTCGACGCGCACGCAGCTGGCCGTTGAGGCGGCGTCTCGTGCGTTCGGTTCGGGCTCGGCGACGGGTGCGTCGACCAATCTAGAGAGCGTCTCAGAGTCGGGCTCACCCGTCCGAGGCGACAGGCGTCGGACGAAGACCGAGTACGAAGTTCCCTCCCACAGCTTCAGCGTGGCCGACTGCCGCGACGTGTACATGTGGCCTGTCACGTCCGCCGTCTCGCCGAGGACCCTCCACGTGACCTCGTACTTGACCTTCTTGGCCTCCGGCGAGACGTCGAAGTCCCAGGCGATGTCGACCTCCACTAGGTGTCCGCCCGTGTGCCTCAGATTGATCACTTTCGGAGCGGCAAAGGAGGGAATCGAACTGGCGACGGAGGCGTCCGCCTGCACGGAGTCGAAGTCTGCCGAGTCCAGGTCCAGCGCCACTCTAGTTTGAGCAAAGACGCCCTGCGGCGAGAGTGCGACGATCTCGAGCTCCGAGGCCTGCTTGAGTATGCTGCGGCTCAAGGTGGCGTTGTGGTACAGCGTCTGCTGGGCGTTCCCGAAGCGTTGATCGTCGAGAAGCCCTCTGAGAAAGAGCACGTAGACCAGCGCTCGCTCGATGTGGTGGTCCTGGAAGCTCAGAGGCCGGGACCAGGTCACACGCACGTCATGTACTCCACGCGCCTCCAGCAGCGGAGGCTCAGAGAACACGCCCGAGTACTCTTCCTCGGTGTGGCTAGTTACTGCGGTGCCGGGACGTAGCTTCGTTGACGTCTTGTGCCAGAACGAGCAGGCCTGTTGGCAGCCGGGAAAACATAATTCGTCCACGGTGCACATGTGTTTCCAAACTTCGAAGTCCTTGTAGAAGAACTCGCACACGTCCCAACACATGTTGCACTCCTTGTCTGGCGCGCATTCGATGTCGTCTCTGTCTGTCTTCAGGCCAAGCTCACCGAGGCAGGTGGCGCGACATCTCGCAAACCGGAATACTTCCCGGAGATCCTGTGCTTGATGCGCCCACGCCGGACAGTACAGCGGTGCCAGGCCGATCGCGCAGAGCCCGAGGACAGCACCGAGGGGGAATACTTGACGGACGAACATGACGAGTGGATACAAGCACCGCAAGTGCGACTGCGAATGAAGAGCCATCCAAATTGCTCGCGCTCTTATACACAGTAGTCGTTTCCCGTTCGACGCACGAAGACTACGTTCGTCCTCTCGGCCGTTCCTGCTCCTCGCCGTTGATTTCCTTAGCGTCCTAGATACTCGTGTTCATTTCCGCGAGGCTCTGCTCGGCGTCCATCTTGGAAGCAGTCCTACGAGCCCCGTGGACGAGTTGCGCGCGATGACCTGCTGGCTAAAGCACAACGCGAGAGCGACCGCACCAACCATGCAATGCTTCGTCTATACGACTCCTATTCGGCCTAACGCCACCCAAAGCGCCGCGAATTCCGCAATAAATGAAAGCCAAGAAAAAGAAGAGGACCAAGAATATTTTGACATATCAAGGACAAACACTTCAGAAACAATTCAGTTTCCATTAACAAGAAACGGTGGAGACTTTCAGGAATTATTTTGTTGATATTGGCAGGTTATTGGCAGCACAATCTTGTCACCATACAGTGTCACGATACATTTTCAAGTGACAAATAGCAGCAAACCTTTTTTCGCTCAACTAAGGTTTTACCGTTAGACTCGCTTCATAGAATGAAGGCTGCTCAATGCACATATAGCGCAATAAAATGTAGCAATCCCCTCCCTGCGGACAAATGTACTTTTTTAGCACGCAATACGAGAGCTGCAAACAATAATTGTTTATGTTTTCCTTTTGTTCGCAATATACTATATTGATTCTGCTATATACAACGCAGCTTCTAGGATTTTATGGCGATCTTCTCTGTAATTCTAAATACCCACAACATCAAGGTCTCACACAGTTTTTTGCAGTCTCTGAAGAGCTTTTTCTTGGGGTTTAAAGAACTTTGACGTTCAAAAACATTATTAAGCACAAAGTATTGCTGCCTAGTTAAGGAAATACCGAGGAATTAAGTTAAATGTATTGATATGCTACTACATGCTGTTTTCTTTTTAATTCCCATGTGGTTGTTGGATCCGGTAATATAGCCTTGGTGGCTATGGGTCATAACATTCTTCTGAGTATTCTTTGAAGTTTTGATTAGGGTTATTAAAACTGAACTGAATTGAACTGAATTAGTGTTGTTACCGCATGGCTGCTGCCAGGTGCTAGTAGCTCGCGCGCTGACTAATCCCCATCGCTCGTGCACATGCGGCAACTGTTCTAGGCTTGTAACGATAACCATGTGGAACAATAACGCTATAACAGAACGTTGTAATGAGTAATCTAGTTATAATGGCCAACCTAACATAGTTACCATGGTGTACAAGCAATAACATCATTATATTTCATGGCGCACTATTACTTCACTCAGAAAGAAAGCAAAGCAATGTTGCATTGGTTTACTTCAACAGATTCCTAAAGATGACCATATACTAAGCGCTTAGCTTTGTACCGAGTAGTTTAGCCCCAACATGCAGTATATGCAAAATATATAGGGCGCGCTAAGGTGTCATCAATACGCACCATTGACAAGGATGCTTTCAAATTGTAATGGTCACTTCGCGGTAATGCGAATGGCTTGTAATTACAAGCACAATGCGGTGAATCGTCAAGCACTGTTAAGCTGAAGGATGCTGAAAAACTTAGATTACAGTCCAAAATCAAAGTAGCGAGATTTTCTGGATCAAGTAGGTGGACGGGCGTGGAACAAAAAGAGAAGTTACGGCAAGACCAGCGGGTTACAGGTAAACATATTAATATGTAATTTAGCTAACTTAAAGTCGGCCTGTCCTTGCTTCTTTATTTCCCCTCTACAGTACCTCAAAAAATTCGGGATTCGGCAAAGTGAACCGGCAACGTATTTTATTTTTCCATTAATTAACTAGTAGCGCGATCTGCAGTGACCGGCTGTACTCTATATTTTGTCATCATTTTTTCCTCTATTTAATCAGGCATGCCACCTTGTTCTTTCTTTGCACCTCACTTCCCTTCTTCATAACTTTAATTTCCATGTTTCTGTGCCCCCTTTCTGAAAAGTTGGCAGGAGTTCTGCCCCTTCCGGCTGCAGTTGCCAGCCTGATCCTTGCTTGCCTTTTCCTCACCTTCGAGTTTATATATGCTATTACATATAGTAATCATACTAATAATATAACTTGATTTCATTCAATCCCTGCTGATGGGGACCTACAACTCAAGTCACTAGAACATGAAATAATATTATCTCACTTGAACTAATTTTCTTGTTACTGCGGTCTGCAGAGTACATCCCATTCAGTCAATAATTGTGACGATGTGTCGACAAACGGGCACGAAAGTTACATAATTTTATGCCAAGGTGCGGTAAACTCTATTCAAAGGAAGTCAAGGTGACAGGACGATGATTTGTGTCTTTTATAATGAGAATAATTAATTCTCGGATTAGTGTACAATCATTCATGCAGCGTCTTTTTATTGTTTAAAGAAAATGAAGGACGTACTCAAAGCGCATGAAAAGTTGTGTTATTGGCCGCCAGTATTACAAAAAAGGAAAAACTATTTGTATTGCTGACGAAACGCAGAACGCCCAACATTGTATCATACGCGGTCTAGTGCCTTCTTTAAAGTTATCATGTGTAGAAACAGACAGCGTACTGAAGCGAATAATAGCCATGTTGGATAAGCAGATAGCTCTATTGACCCGCCGCTCAAAGCCAGCGGTTTTTGTTGTTGTTTTTTCTATGCACCCCTAGACATAAGCGGCAAAAAACAAGTCCCGTAAGCATATGTATTCAACGTGACAGAAGGGGGTGCAGCAACTAATAATCCATTCCTATTGGCGTTAGATATACTGAAGCAAGGCGTGTAGCCGGGCCAGTTCGTAATTATACCATGGCCTGCAGTATCCTGCAAATGTAAACAAATGAGCCAAGAAAGTCGAAGTTTCGCGATTGCGATAATAAATGATTAGACAGCTATGAGAAGTGAGGATAGTAGTTTTGTCGGCCGTATAAGCTTGTAAACATTCGTTTACTGACTGAATTAACAAGCATGGTGTCAGCGTGCACAAGCATAAATGAACATATCACACTGGATGAGCACGGACAGTCGCTGCAAAACGCTGGAAGCTGGTGCGAGCAAGTGCGGCAGCAGTAGCGAGCGAAGTGACCTTCGCACGGTCTATCGCTTCAACGCGAGAGCGGCGATAACACAGCCCGCACAAAGTTACGAGCCGTCTGCGGATCCCTTTCAAGATACGGCGCGCGCGCCGTGCTAGCCGTGCTAAGTACGCGCTTGTTGGTGGAGTCGAAGTCGCCCTCCGTCAAGCAAGGAAAAAACTACGCCCTCCTTCCCCTCCGGTGCTACCTCTCCACTTTCCACGATTCCATCGTCAGTTCCCCTTGCACTCGGTCGCGGAATGCGCAGCTGCTGCCGGAGCACAACGCCGCCACCCCTGCCTTCCTCCCATCCCCTCACGACCTTTGGCGCTACGAAAGACGGCGCGTTTGCTCCCGGCTTTCTCCTTCGCGCGAGCCAGAATCCGGGCGCGAACCGTGATCGTCTGCTGCCCCCGCGTGCTTGCACTCGCACATACAGCATACGACGCGCGGCGACGCATGGTGTTATCGCCATTGGACTTTATACGTAACATCACGGCGACGGCGACGGCAAAAATGCGCCTGGAGTGTCCGTATGGTTGCTATCACACTAAACAGATAAAATCGCACTACTGCTCACCTGACGATAGAGGGACTCCATACGTAAGCGAACGTGAGCAGCGCCGCCCATGTTAGGAGGGAACCGAGGATGACGTAGCGCTGCCTCCGACCAGGGCGGTCTGCTGCCCGGGCGACAACGGTCATGCACGCGGCGTTCGGCGGCACCGGCAAGGACGCTGATGACGACGACGGAATGGCGCTGGTTCACGTTCCTTCCACCTGCGCGAGAAAGACAGTACCAAGAAGTCTATTTCAAACATTTTAAAGAAACGTGCAAAAACACCCGTGTACATCAAACCACCCGTCAAAATTAGCCCGTACTACGGCGTGCCTTATAGTCAGATCGTGGTTTTGGCACGTAAAACCCCATAATTTTAATTATCTCTCTCTCTGTTTACTTCAGTTAATGGTACCTGTCGATGCCTTGATAGTGTTGTCGGCGTTGTTTACACTTCAAAAATAAACCGTTTTACAATCTTTCCTTGCCTGTGCAAGTTATATGAAGGGCATGAAACAAAGAAATAAATTACCTCGCTTTCAATAAAGTTTTGAAAAAGTGAAAAGTAAAAATTTCATAGCTTTCTTGCACAGCACCACCTGCCCATGCTTGCAATATTTCCTACAATATTGTATTGTGTTTCATGTTTCATCCTATGCTTCATTCTAAGCAGAGCAGTGCGCCATGCTCGCTCTCTTGCTTTCGTTAAAGATAAATTAAAGTATTCGAAACTCTTGCATCTGAAAAGGTAGACTACTATGCATTGCAGCCACAACTCTGAAATATTTATTCTTCCTCTTCCCCTCCCCCAGTGTGGAGCAGCCCCCCCCCCCCTCCCAGACACTTTCTGATTTAATGCCCGTGCCTTCTTTTTCCCTCTTACTCGTTCTCTCTCTCTCTCTCTCTCTCTCTCTCTCTCTCTCTCTCTCAGTCTTAGTATAGCCTGAAAAAAAAATACACTCATTGTGTAGATTTCGTTCTACAACTGTCGGCCACTTGGGCTTCGTAATGAAAGCAAACGCCAACGTCTCGTTTTGTAGTTGCTGTTGTGATTGTCATCGTGCTCACTATATCACTCTTTTCTTTTCCGCTACTAACTTGTCAATGTTTCAGGCCAGAACTTTACGTTCGCATGACTCCGTGGAAGCGGATTCGGAACAAAAGTCACATTTTTCACGTATCCACCCTTCTATACTGAGCCCACTGAGCTACTTACACAAGAGTAAAAACATGTTCTTGAGCAAAGAGGTGTATCGCTACGTTCACATGACGGCTTACTGAGAATTAAAAAAAAGGACATTGTTTGAAACAATGCTGTTTCTGATCCCGTGACCTCAAAGACAAGTTCAAGCAGGCTTAAGCTTTTGTCAAGGTAAAAATAAATGAAATAATAAGCCCCAGACAAAACATTTAACAAAAGAAACAGCCTCAGGCGCAATTCCCGTGTCTCCTAAGAGACCCTTTTCAATCTCAAAGGAATGATTCTTTCTTCATTTATTTCTTTAACAGTGTACACAAAGCGGCTGTTCAGTATCGATCGATTTTGTCATCCCAGGGAAACCAGGCCCCAGTTTTGTCCTGTTTAGGCTTTTTATTTGTTTTTTTTTGTTTTTTTGAATACCTTTGGCTTTAGCCATCTCGAAAGGGCCATGTTGACCAGATTCACTTTGACTGTTGCGACTTGTCGCCCTACTTTATTGTCTTTAAGTTACTTTAGAAAGTACACGACTTCTCCTTGCTTTTGCTGCAACAGTTCGTTGTGAAGCTTATCTCAGCAAGGCAGACCCGCTAAAAGCACTGCCCTGCGGATACTACGTACAAGAGGACGATTTTGAGATCGTGCATGGCCGGAGTACGTCTTAAGGAAAGGAGCTTCTACTTGTTCAAAAAGAAGAAGCCGTTCCAGTACAAAGAGCAGCAGCTTGAATGCCAAAGAAGCGGGAACCGTGAAACTAGTTTGGTAAACACACTAACAAAAATATAAACAAACGAGTAAAATCGAGTTGGGAGGAAGAATCGTTTGGAGAAAAACTCGGGGACAGTGGCGGTGGTATGAACTGTTACGCCTCCCTGCGGGCACGATAGAACTAACCGAGGGACTTGAACACGCACGAAGCTTTGTACTGGGAGTCTCTGAAATGGTGCAGAATTGTGGAAGTTTCAGACAGCTTTACACAATAAGAAGCTGAATAAAAAAAATCTGAGCAGCCAAGTTTGTTACACTAAGCGTTAAGAGAAAACAATGTGGAAGGTACACACAGTTGAACCCGGATAAAGCGAATTATTCTATAAAGCGAAACTTACTTTGTAAAACAATGAATTACTCGCGAGATCATCCACCTTAAGAGAAGGATCAGTCGCCAAAGAAAGAAAAAGGAAAGGAATCGTCACAAAATATCGAGCATGTCAGCGCTACTACGAAACATGCCAACAGAAGCCAAAAATCAATATCACACAGAAACACTCACAAATTTTCCCGCAACGTCTTTGGCGCTACCTATCGGAAAGTGATTGAAAATATTACAGCGTAGTCGTAAACAATGCGCTTGTGACTGACCCCGCGGTAATATCGTCATGCTTTAATTCATGATTCCAGTCAGTTTTTACTGCTGCAGATCAAGTTGGTTCATTGTCCCTTCTTCGATATCAGTACCATTGCGCACCAATGCCTGACATAACAGTAACGTACGAAGGAACTCTGTCTCTTATTTTGGACATGGATGAAAAAAAAAAGATCTGTCGGTCCGGATAAAATACCGAACGCATTTTTACGAAGATAAGCGGAATGTGTAGCGCCCACTACTTGGAAATAATATTTACTGCATCAGTCGCTCAAAAGCGACTTCCGGACGATTGACTAGTGGCAGAAGTAATCCCAATAAATAACACAGGTGACAAGCAGCAAATTGAAAATTATCGTCTCATATCTTTGACCTGCGCTTCTGCAAGCTACTCGAAAATATTATATCTAAATCCATATACACTTATTCTGAACATAAAACCTCTGGTTTTTTTTGTTTTTTTTTTTAAACCAACACGGGTTTAGCCAACGCCTTTACAAATTTTTTCTACCACCATGCAGCTAATGGAAGCCGTCAATGACTTTCCTAGCGCTTTGAATAACGAAAAACAACTTGACGCGATTTGTTTAGACTACTTTAAAGCCTTTGACAGAGTCCTTCACTCTCTATTAATCAGTAAGTTGGCACAAATGGGGAATTAATCGCAATTCGGTAGAATGGATCCACGCATATCTGCGCGGTAGAACGCAATATGTGGAAGTGAATGGCATAAAATCGACCACCCTTACTGTGAGCTCAGGCGCACAGCAGGGGTCTGTTTTAGGTCCTGTTTAATTTTTGGCATACATGAATGGTATCGGTTCCGTTATTATTGAAAACATCGCTCGCCGTACGTTTGTACGCAGATTGTCTACATTACCCGGAAATTAATAACATCCATGATGAAAAAATTCGCTCAACAACGCTCTTGCTGCATTGAAATGCGGTGTAAAAACTGGAAAATGAAGATAAATGAATAAAAGACGGTTGGTTTTCAGGGTATCCAACAAGATAAAGAATGCCCTAGATCCCAAATACTTTGTGATTCCCGAATACTCGCCACATTTGATACACTCAAATACCTAGGAATAACTATCACCAAGAACCTAGGCATGAAAAGGCTTATCACAAATATCAGGAGCACTGCCAAAAAGGAACCTCAGGTTCTGCGCAGGAAATTGAAGCTTGCGCCTCAGTCTGTCAAACTAACCACGTTTCTTACCTATGTGAAGCCAACGTTAGAGTACGCAAGTATTATATGGAACCCGTTCCAAGTGGGTCGAATAAACGAACGCGAAAGAGGTACAAAGAATGGCTGCACAGTTTATTTTGTCCAAATATTCCTCCGCCGACTCGGTAAGAGAGATGTTAAACCTGATTCAACTACCACCTCTATCCCAGCGGCGCCTAGGGGCAAGACTATATTTCCTATTTTTGTTTTCAAAACACCATTTTAGCATCGACATTGCGGCTTACTTAGCTCCTAAAAAAGTGAATACTCCTGAAAAAGCACGACTCAATATTCGTTGTGCCACATGTGCATATCGACGCATATGCATATACATATTCATTTCTGCCTCGAAGTATAAGAGACTGGAACGCCCTGCCATCATCGATTGTGCAATGCACCTCAGCTGGAATCTTGGACGTTATTACAAACCTGAATACTGATGTTCGCTTCCACTCTTGTGTGTGTATATATATATATATATATATATATATATATATATATATATATATATATATATATATATATATATATATATGTGTGTGTGTGTGTGTGTGTGTGTGTGTGTGTGTGTGTGTGTGTGTGTGTGTGTGTGTGTGTGTGTGTGTGTGTGTGTTCATATTTATCGGCTACTACATATGCCACGTATCATCTGTTTTATGAATTTGAGTGCTTTTCATGAATCATTAGAAAAGTGATTGCCAAAGTGCTATTAAACCTATTGGTTTATCTGTTTTCTATCACTGTCACGTTACTGATGTACTATAGTGTACTCTAGTGTACAATTTCTTATTCTGCCTGTTTTCTATGACGGGTACTTCGATTATATGTGTGTGCGTGTTTTTCTTTCTTCCCTTTTTTTCTGAGATCTCTCTCTATCTCTTTCTATGTAAGCGCATATTCATTTATCTTTCTGTCCCATTACCCCTTCCCCAGTGCAGGGTAGCAAACTGGATATATATCTTCCGGTTAACCTCCCTAGCTGCTTTTCGTATCTCATTTATCTCTCTCTCTCTCTCTCTCTGTCTCTCTCTTCAATTATGTAATTTACTGTTGTAGCACCCAGTTTAAATTCTTTAAATACTGTTCAAATTATTCCTTTTACCCGTTTTCTATGAGTGACACTTAATCGATGTAATTTACTACTTTAACACATAGTTTGTATGTTCCACAACTTATTTTTGTTGTAACAACCAGTTTTGTATTTGTGATGCCTTAAATTCCACTCTGTAACGGCCTTATGGCCAACAGTATCGTAAATTCAATACGAACTGAACACAATACATATCAAACTCGGCGCCACCACTGCCAGCACCACCACTGCCAGCACCGGCGAAGGCAGCGTAGATGGGAGTTATCTTCATTTATTTTTTTACGCTAGGAGTGGGAGACCACGCGCTATAAGCTGAGACACAGGCCAAAGTTACTGCCTACTTCACGGGGTTCTGCTTTCAGTAAATGGGTTCCTTTCTTGCATGTATTTTTCACTGGATATAGCAGATCTATATACCGTACAACGAACGCATTACCAGAGGACGTTTGAGTGCGTTATAGGCACTTTTGAATATATCAGAACACGTCACACACCGAACTTTTTATTTGAACAGAACAGAACAGAACAGAACATGTCCACTCATTATAATCGGTTTCTCCAGTAGAGGGAGCAAAAAAATGAAAAAAAAGAAACAGAAAGAAATGGGAAGGAGAAGAGAGGGAAGTGGTAAAGAGGGAGAGCGAGCGGACGAACACCCTGTTTGCTGCCTTACGCAGGAGAGGTGGGTGAGAGGCTGTAAAGATCCAAAGGGGAGAAGGTGAATACTACGCGCACGCGGGACGACGCTCACGGCACGGCATCGCGTGGTTGTCACTCAGACCAGCGCTACCATACGCACTTAATTACCTAACCTAACCTAACCTAAACTAGAAACCACCTCACGGAATACGTTACCGTTGGGATTCATTGCGTGAACACATTGCGGGTGCGGAACAGACGCGACGCCCGTTGGAGATGCGCCTCCTGCGGTAGATGCTTTATCGGCCGGCACCTATATAAGCCAGCCGATGAGGGTGAGCAGCGATGTGCGCGGAAAAACGAAAATGTGCCGAATTTCAGCGGTAAGTACAGGTATATGTAGCATCCTTTGCAGTATTCGAAAAGGAAAGTCAAAACTGAGCGAAAGAAACGAGGACAAGCGGAAGGAACGCACAACACACCACGAGTGTGTTCCTTCCGCTCGTCCTCGTTTTTTTTTTTTTTCGCGCAGTTTTAACCTTCCTTCAAGCATGAACCAGCTAGCCCTCAAGAACGCGCCACTACAGTATTCTAAGGGGGCAAAGAAAGAATAACCAGCGTTCAGACGACGGCCTTAACAAGGAAGAGAACGAAGGCTTCAAAAAGTAACACGAAATCCCAACAGTGGTTTTGCGCCATTTTTAAGAACATCATCATCATTATCATCATCATTAGATAGTTTTCTTACCATATATAACAAACATGAGGATTCGGGTACTTTATGCACGTACGTGGAGACGTTGCTTTCTGCGTCTAACCTCGACACATATGCGGAAAACAGGTTTTTCACGTCCGCAATTTAGCAGTATAGGCAATAAGGGTCGACTTGAAAAGCAATCATGTCCCTAAGCTGTTTTCGAGCCTCATGAGGATACGACAGAGTGTGACGGTCGCCTCCCGGGAAACGTCAGAGCCTCGTCGTTGAGCCTCGTCGTTCTGACAGGCCAGAAGCGGATCCGCAAGAAAAATGGACGTCGAGTTTTCCCAAAAAGAGATGAACTAAAGGAAAGAACGTATTTGCATTCATCTCGGTTTAAAGCTAGCCAAGAATAAAATGTGCCGTTTGAAGACAACCAGAACGGAAAGCTTGAAAAGCGCCTGTAGTTCCTTTCTTCCCTGCCCTTGACGTGAGCGTAATCGCGAGAAGAAAAGAAAACACAGGACGAGAAAGCCTGGCCTTCTGTCATGAGTAAGGGCGCACTCAGGCGCGGAAATGGCGTCAGTAGTAAGAAGCGTGTCGGATGACTGTGTGCACAAGGGCAAAAGAAATGTGACGTTAGCCCGCGGTAAAGTGCAAGTGAGCGACTAGACGCAAATGTTAGCCGATTTCCTTAAACGCGGAAGCGTTTTCGAGCGCATACGTGCTTTTCGTGTCAGGGTAACCCTTTTTGAGCGAAGCAGGTCGGCAAATGGCAACTAAACCGTTGTTCCATAACATATTTGAAGAATTGACAAAAGTTGATTATAGTATACGGTAAGGTGCTGTTTTCGAATGCCGCGGCGGCATTTGTGTTACTGTGTTTCGCATGTGCGTCTCCCTCTAAGGAAGGGGCGTTTCCTGACTCTTTTATCGTGAACCCCCCGAGTACTACAGCTATACCATGGGACCACAGCGCTTGAGCGACGCGAACCACAAAGTATGTAAAGGAGATGCGTTTCCTTGCAACCTAACTTTTATATTGGGAAGTGACGTTTTTCTCCCGGAAATAACAACACCCCATGAAAACACGGAAACAGGCAGGGCAAACCACCGCCACGTGCAGTTAAGCAAATTTAGTTCAGCTAAGCCATTTCCCTTCTACTTAGTGCCACGGACAGAGCGCTGACGCGAGCTTGACCGCAAAATAAAGGCGGATGCTAACTGCGTCATCACCTCTTCCGTAGCACTGATCAAGTAGTAGGGAAATGGCTTAGCGGAACTTTGTTTAACTACACGTGACGATGATTTGCCCTGCCTATTTCCGTTCGCTTCCGTGGGATGTTGTCATTTCCGGTAAAGCTATGCCACTTCTCAACATAAAAATTCATTTGAAAGCGTATACCGTCCTTGTCGTTCTTCCTCGGCCCAGTAATTGTATCAAACAAACTGGCCCAAAAGTCCGTACTCCATAGTATATGCCGTGGGAAAAAGGCAAATGCTTAAGACTTCTGGCTTGGAACAATTCTGGAAACTATAAGCAGTACGTTGAGAAAGTCGTCGGTGGATTGGTAAGGCGACAAGTTTTCTAGAAAAGGAACTTTTCGCAACAATTCCTTAAGGGTTGTTCAAAGTCAATGCGATTGATTGGCTGTGTTTAAACGTCTTAAAGTGTGCACAATCGGCTGGCAAGAACACTGCGGAAGAAGAAATTTCATAAATTTTGCTACCTCGACTTTCTTCCTTTCGGGTACGAGGTCGCGGGATCGAATCCCGGCCACGGCGGCCGCATATCGATGGGGGCGAAGTGCGAAAACACCCGTGTACTTAGATTTAGGTGCACGTTAAAGAACCCCAGGTGGTCAAAATTCCCGGAGCCCTCCACTACGGCGTGCCTCATAATCAGAAAGTGGTTTGGGCACGTAAAACCCCATAATTCTGCTTCTTCTTCTTTCTTACTTTCTTTCTTCCTTTCTATCTTTCCTTCTTTCTTTCTTCCTTTCTTTCTTTCTTTCGAATCGGAACGACACGGGCGCTTTTACACTCCGCTGTACCTCGAAATACGATCGGGATTCGACCCTGTGACCCTATGCTCAGCAACCGGGCACATAGCCGGAGAGCCACCATGGTGGACACGCTTTAGGTTAGACTTGCGCTGTTAAAGGAGCTAACACATTCTACTTACGCCCAAGCAAATGACGCCTAGAATGCACATACTGCTGCAAAAAAATCAAGTGCGAGCGCGACAACAACAAAAAAAGAAACTAAAACTTGAGAATTTTTCTTGCGTTTCTCCTCGGGTTTCTCGTGTTGCTTTTTCACGACTAAAAAGTGGGTATCACATATGAGAGTTTTGATTGAAATCTACTAGTAGGAATATCTGCACCTTCGAGCACAAATCTCGCGCCTTTGCTGTTATGACTTGAAATTCACCTATCGTGTTTTTGCGCGATTGTACAGCCAGCGGCAAAAGCTTACGGGATGTGGGATTCGCAAAAAAAAAGGGGGGGGGGGGGGGGTACTGAATTTTCGCGAAGGCCGGACACATATACTAAACCCTCGAATTCTAAGTTTAAAATAAAATTAAATTCTAAGGTTTCACGGGCCATAATCACGATCAGAATACCCAGGGACATTTAACAAACGCCCAATGCATAGTACACGGGCGTTTGTGCCTTTCGCCTGCATCGAATTGCGGGCGCCATGGCTGGGTATTGAACCCGCGTTTTCGTGCTTAGCAGCGCGGCGCCGTAGCCACTAAATTGCCACAGCGGTGTGATTCGCATGTTTCAGCGTGTACCTGGCAACCTTTGCGACCTACAATGTGATTCAGCAAGGCTTATATGTTTCAACGCGTCCCGTTACAAATAGATTGAGCCCGTAGGGCAGACAACCCGTGGACAATTAGATTTAGAGAATAGTTTCCAAGGGAAGCGAAGCGCAGTCAAAGACGGCAGAAAATTAGGTGGAGTGATTAAATTAGGAAATTTCCAGGCGCAAGTTAGAATCAGCTAGCTCAAGGTAGGGGTAATTGGCAATCGTTGGGATAGGCCTTTGTCCTGCAGTGGGCATCAACAAAAAAAAATAACGTTAAGCTGATGATGTTGATGGTACATAAGCACAGCAGAAATTCACGTTGGGCGTGGAACACGCGTGTGCCGTATAAGCGTTTGCCGCTGATTGTACCTTAGATACATCTTAACGCTTGTTACGACATGAACTGTCGTCGCGGCGAAAGTCGGTCAAGGCTTTGTTGACCTTTTTACGTGACAGTGACCTATTAGAAAGGCTATAATGATCCCATTCCGTCCCTTTTCATATTCTTTTTTTTAAGCTTTTTATTTTTGTCACGCTCTTCTAACTCTGGTTAACATCCCTGCCTTTCTCTCAATTGCATCTCTCTCTCTCTCTCTCTCTCTCTCTCTCTCTCTCTCTCTCTCTCTTGCTTGTTACGACTGCAGCGTTTAAACATTAGGACGATCTTGCAATTACACTTTGTAAAGGTTTTAAATAACGCAAGTGGCGAAAGAAATAATGCGGGAATAGAGTGCGGACGTCTTTTCGCGTATACTGCCTGCCGTTCTGTCTTTTCCCGCATTCTTCGTCGCACACTTGCGCTGTTCAAAACCTTTACTACGGCGTGCCAACAGGCCCAAATTGTCACGGCGGTATAAACTAAAAAAAATATGCACGTATACTCAAGACATCCATATGTGAATTACATCATTGCTATCTATGCAATTATGCATTTTCGGCAATACTTTCCTTTGTTCTTTATGCCTCTCTGATCTCCAACATTTGATCGTCTTTCGAGCTGGGTGTGTTCAGATAAGGACAGACTGAAGGGGGGGTCGGACTATCTTTAGTTTTCAGCGGCATTTTTGCGTGACGTGGCTAAATATCTCTGTAGAAAGGAATCAACCTTCCTTTTGCGAAACTTAGCACGGATTTATTGAAAGAAATTCTTACTCCACTAAGGTGGAAAAGAACATTTTAACGACTTGCAGATTATAAAAATGCGAAAGCCTATTGCTTTAGAATTAAAGCATTGTACCCTGCCAACATTGTTTTCTGTAAATCTACACCACTATATTGCCCCATGCACGGGAACGTAAATTTGCGTCACTTTCAGTATGCTCTTTTTTTTCAATATTTGGCAAGCTTTGATTTTTGAGCAACTGCCTCTGAATGACCTAGAAATCAGGGTATCTTTCCGCGGGCTCCATTTTAGCTAAGGCTGTGAAGCCGAACCATATTTCTGACAAATGTTCATAAGGTTTCTCACGAACAAAAAAAAAGAAGTATGCAACTACACCGCGTATTTATTTCGTTATAAAACCCCGAAAATGCTGAAATTGCAAGAATAGCTACAATCTGAAGATTTTGTAGATGTGTCTAAAAAAATAATCATCGCTGATTTTTATGAAAATGTTACATAATACACATCCGGAACTGGTAAATTTAGTACTGTAAAAACATTATGCTTTTTTTTATTTTAAGTGAGAAAATTGAGATGTAGAGAGAGATATAAACGGGATGGGAAAGGCAGAGAGTTTAACCGGATAGGATTCTGGTTTACTACCCTGCACTGGGGGAAGGGGAAATGAGAGACGGGAAGAACAGCGGAGAGAAAAAGCAAACTAACGGAAATAAAATGTAGGGAAAGTCGTGAACGTTCATGAGAATTACAGTCGCTCCAATAGGCCACTCGAGCGTAAAAATTTCAAGAGTGTCTTTACTGCCTCGTGGAGTGGCGAGCGTATAGGTCCGCGTTCCAGGACTGTCTGCTCCGAAAATGGCCGGTCGTCAAGACGCACCAGCGCGGTCGAGAGTGACTGCCTGTGTGCGCTGTATCGGGGACAATGACAAAGAACGCGTTCGATAGTTTCCTCGCCCCCGCAGTGGTCACACGCAGCACTATCCTCCCATCCGATACGGAAAGCAGAAGACTTCGAAATTCGACGCCAAGCCACAATCTACGGTAAAGTATGGTTGTCTCGGGTCGGGATAGTCCAGGTGGAGGATGAAGTTGCATACAGGGGTCCACTCGATGTAGACGCGTGTGCTGGAAACTAGGTGCGTTCCACAACGATTGCAAGGCATCATTTGCAAGCACTCGGGGAAGTAGCGCTGCTGCATCTGTTCTTGACAGCGGGATTGGCTCCAGCACGCCGTCTTCATGAGCAGATCGAGCCGCTTCATCGGCTTGTTCTTTACCCATTATGTCACAGTGGCTAGGGAGCCACTGAAATGTGACGTCGTGTCCTTGCTCGACGAGGCAATAGAGGAGCTCGCGGATTTGCAGCACTAGTTGTTCGTAGGGTCCACGGCGTAAGGCGGGAAGCCAGCAATGTAGAGCTGCCTTTGAGTCACTGAAAATGCTCCACTTCTGAGGTGATTCTTGTAGAATTATGCGTAATGCGCTACAAAGAGCAGCAAGCTCCGCGGCTATGGATGTAGTCTGATGCGATGTCTTGAACTTGAAGGTGGCGACTTTCGCAGAAAAAATTACAGATCCTGCAGATCCGTCCAGTGTGGTTGAACCATCAGTGTATATAGGGGTATGATCGTTCTGTTGTTCGTACAGCAAGAGCAACGAAAGTTGAGAATTGGCGATGAAAGTTGTGCCTTCGTTTGAATCCCGGGTACTGGCAGTTGAACTTGGAGCTGCGTCACATGTATGTTCATCACAATGATGTGTCTCGTTTTAATAGCAAAATAAAATCACACTCATTGAACTCTGAACTCATTCCTTTTGTTGTAGTAAAAAAGAATGACTCAAATTTTCTTTTTCGCCTCTATTTAGCCATGAAGTGTGTTGAGCTTGAGTTCTCGGGCCGCCTGCATCCGTATTCCTACCACGGCACGATGGCACCTAAATGATAGCGCTATCGTTTAGGCACCATCATTGTCTTTTCTAAGAGTTGAATCAGCGGCATAGCACTTTCAGCCATTTCCTCGGATGCGGTGTAGCTGCGACGAAAGACCTGCCCTTTCGCATAAGCTTTCGTATATCATCCTATGTGCGTAAAATGACATCACTCTGCTGCACAAGTGTTTATAGCTATAGAAAGAGCTGGATAATCCTGGAGAGAGAGAGAGAGAAACAAGCTTTAATGATATGCTGCAGATGTTAACCTGGTCTTTCGTTTCGTCTGACATGCTACTCCAGGTGCTAGGTGATGATTACAATATATACAGTGATTATATATATATATATATATATATATATATATATATATATATATATATATATATATATATATATATATATATATATATATATATATATATATATATATATAAACGAGAAGAAAGGGGGTTAAACGAGGGACCCGATATTTATTAGTAATATAGTGAGAAGCCAACAAACACTGACACCAAGTACAACATAGGGGAAATTGCATGTGCTTAATAAATGAAATAAAGTAATGATAAATTAATGGAAATTAAAGTGGATGAAAAAACAACTTGCCGCAGGTGGGAACCGAACCCACAACCTTCGCATGTCGCGTGCGATGCTCTACCAATTGAGCTACCGCGGCGGCGTTTCCCCATCCACTTTCTTGGGTATTTATGTGTACTAGTAGAACCCTGGGAGTGTTAGCCAGCGCCCCCACTCACAGACCTTGGCGGCGGACGTGGAACGTCTTTTTTGCCGCAGGCGTCACGAGAACGTGATCTTTTTCGGGTGAAGGCAACTGGTCAATAAACCCACATATGCTACCTGAAGGCATCAATGTTGCTGGATTCGAGACCCTCGTTAAGTAATAAACGAGAAGAAAGGGGGTTAACCGAGGGACCCGATATTTATTAGTCATATAATGAGAAGCCAACAAACACTGACACCAAGTACAACATAGGGGAAATTGCATGTGCTTAATAAATGAAATAAAGTAATGATAAATTAATGGAAATTAAAGTGGATGAAAAAACAACTTGCCGCAGGTGGGAACCGAACCCACAACCTTCGCATGTCGCGTGCGATGCTCTACCAATTGAGCTACCGCGGCGGCGTTTCCCCATCCACTTTCTTGGGTATTTATGTGTACTAGTAGAACCCTTCAGGTAGCATATGCCTTCAGGTAGCATATGCCTTCAGGTAGCATATGTGGGTTTATTGACCAGTTGCCTTCACCCGAAAAAGATCACGTTCTCGTGACGCCTGCGGCAAAAAAGACGTTCCACGTCCGCCGCCAAGGTCTGTGAGTGGGGGCGCTGGCTAACACTCCCAGGGTTCTACTAGTACACATAAATACCCAAGAAAGTGGATGGGGAAATGCCGCCGCGGTAGCTCAATTGGTAGAGCATCGCACGCGACATGCGAAGGTTGTGGGTTCGGTTCCCACCTGCGGCAAGTTGTTTTTTCATCCACTTTAATTTCCATTAATTTATCATCACTTTATTTCATTTATTAAGCACATGCAATTTCCCCTATGTTGTACTTGGTGTCAGTGTTTGTTGGCTTCTCACTATATGACTAATATATATATATATATATATATATATATATATATATATATATATATATTGTAGTTAATGTATGTTTATTAATTTATTTATTTATATATATGCGTTCGGTGCCGCCGCTCAAGAACACGCCAAGAATATAGCTTTCTACGCCCTTTAGACATGAATATTATCTCTACAAGAAATAATGAAGCAAAGAAGAGGAAAAACCTAGATTTCAAGGAGCTCATGCCCGCAGCATCGTTTTCTAAATAGTTACCAGACCGTATATTCTTTCATTCATTTTTTTTCTTGTTTCAGTTTCTCTTTTGCTTTCTATTAATGATGATGAAAAAGCTTTATTGCCAGAAGGCAGCAAACGAGTATGCCTAACTTCTTGAATTCTTGTTCAACGAAAAGAAAAGATAACAAAATAGCGCATACCTTTTATTGTCAAATAAGCAAACTCACATGCAGTCATAAATGTATTGCAAATAAAACTCTAAAGCTCTAGATTATACGTGCCCGTACGAATCCCACCAAAGATAAACGGCGGCGTTGTTAAATGTCTCGCCGTCTCGTTCTGTGGCTTCTCTCACCATCCCACAAAGTTAAAAAGAATTCCGAGCTTGACAAAGAAAAACGTTGCCGCTAGCGGCGAAAGCTCGAGCAAACGAAGTCAACATATGAGATAATTAAGACTATACCTGACCAGATACGTCCCCTCGGGGCTGCCAAAGGCCGCACAGATTGCAATCCCATCCCGATAACTAGACGAGTTCTTTTGATGTACGGTGCCATATTATGCGCAAGCAGAACCTCATCCATTTACTCTGCTTCTATGCGTGTGTCAGTTTGGTGAACATGACACGGGTCTTAAGTTCGCCCGTCTGAAGGGCGGTAAAAGGATCCGCGATCCATTTCTTTTTTGAAATCTCAGTTATATTGCGTCGGGAAACATCTAAGCGTGTACAATCTGCAGAAGGTCATTTCACAAAGGAAGTCCGTTGTACAGTAATGGAGCGACGAGTAAAGGGCCGAGACAAATGTACATATTGTCTTGTTTGTTTTTTAAATGTGCCAGAACGTTAATATTTTACAAGAACAGTACTACATGAGGTCACTTTTTGACAATATGATTTAGGTTATTACCGTTTGTTTACAGAAGGCTGCCTCTTTTCACGACCCTTGTCTTCTATCAGCAATATAGCGTATTTTTTTTCATTCGTTGTGTGTATACCGCTCATTGTGGTGGGGAGTAGGAAGGGGGGGGGGGTATGTCTAGACCCGCCGCGGTTGCTTAGTGGCTATGGTGTTGGGCTGCCAAGCATGAGGTCGCGGGATCGAATCCCGGCCATGGCAGCCGCATTTCGATGGGGGCGAAATGCAAAAATGCCTGTGGACTTAGATTTAGGTGCACTTAAAGATCTCCTGTCGGTCCAAATTTCCGCAGTCCCCCACTACGGCGTGCCTCATAACCAGATCGTGATTTCGGCATGTAAAACCCCATAATTTATTTTTAGGTCTATGTCAAAGTTTGAGGTTTATGTTTCTCAAGTTGCCCTACTAGAAAGTCATCATTTTCAATTGGACGCAGTGCTAGTTTCTGACTACGGGTCCCAATGTTGCTTTTACGTCCGTTTCATGATTTTTGTACGGCAAATAAAGATTCGATTCAATGCAAGTGAAACGAGGTCACTGCATTCGTGACAACATGATATTATTGCACTCGCCTAGTCGATTTCCCGTTATATTCGCACTGCTCACGAACTCTGGAAAGCGAGGCTAACTCTATCCCTTATTATCCTCAGTTTTCTAGTGCCGGGAGTTGCGCTACGCGACGCACTTGGGAGTCCAGGACTCGGCAACGCTTGAGAGCTCCCAGCGACTCGGTTTCTCCTTAAAAAGTCTCTGCTTTCTTCACCGAGTTGAGACTCGCTTCCAGCAATAGCAACAAAATTCATTTAATTATATAATATTAGTATCCGTGTCATCAACGAACGGAAAGCAGGAAGCAGTGGAAACGAGCTTGGTTCTTTCAAGGAGTGCTGAAACGTGACTCTCTACCATCACAGCAGCTACGCTCACTGAACTCACACCGATCCACGCAGCGCTCAATGTCATGTGGGCGCTATAGCGCCAGAAAGGATGCACGTATAAACGATACAGAGCAGCGTGAGGTACTAGCATACAACACGACGCGCCTTGAAATGTGCACTGTCGGAGAGGTTATAGATAGCCGTCTTATTTTCAGAAGAAATGGCTTGCCCCCCGATCAACCTGTCAACGTCTAAGGAAAGAAAAATCGATCGCGATGTCGAACAAGAGATTTATATTTTTGTTCGTTCGCCGTCTAAATACACGGTACCTGAGAAAAGGCCTCCGTTTGGCAGCCGCAATACACCGAAATGCCAGGGACTAACCGTATTGCCCTCAGACGAAGACATGAAATCCTATAACGGCCATGAGTCCCGAGTTTTCGGTTCGGTTCTGAAAAACGAAGCACAGGAGCGCAAAGGTTGCAAAACAATTGGATTCTGAAGGTTCAATGCCTGTCTCGAACAGAAAGAAAAAAAAAAGCCTCAAAAAAGGAGGGGGCAAGGTTCGTGTCCCGTTCGCTGCCGTAGACAAGAAAAAAGTAAGAGTGCGGAGCATTGGAAGAAAGACAGTGAACGCATGTAAAAAAGCACGCGAGCATACACGCAGTCAGAGGTCGTCGCGCGTTTTGTTTGTCTCGAAAAACGGCACCAGCGCTTCCTAGTAGTTTTCTTGCGTAGATGGCTTTTTGTGTAGATGCGTGTGGTTGTTGTGACACAGTTCAATATATCGTGGACATGTCGTCGCGGGCATATGTTGTGGCTTTGAATAAGCCTTTGGCTAGCTTCGAAGTTATTCGCACGTCAAACGAAGAATAGAAGTGTCCCTTAGCCTTTCTCAACGGCAAAAGTAGAATGTGGAACTTTCAGCTGTTCGTTCATATATGGCTTATTGCGCTAGAAAGAAAGCGTTGAACGAATTTGTTAGTGAAAAGTGTCATTAATAATTACTCGAGAGGAAGAATCTTAAAAACCCTTCTCAGCGTTCTCCAACGCTACCCGAAAACCGGGGAGACGTGAAATTGGTCTGGGTGCTGGCTCACTCTTGCAACCCTAGGAACGAGGCAGCTTACAATATGGTTGGAGGACCTATCGACCAAGCCGTAAGCAACGACTCGAGCCCAGAGCGCACAGAGGAAGGTCTCACCAGCTACCAGGAAATCACCCAATACTTTAAATTAGCTAGACAAACGCTACGCTACCTCACAAAAGTCTTACCAAAAGCTCAAGTGGTTAGACGGCGAGAACTCTAAACCATTACTCTCCCAAACCCGGTCAGAATGCATCACATCAACCCAGATGAATTCAAACCCGATTGCTCAAAATGTCACCAGATAGCCACAATGGAACACATCTTTTGGGATTACTCCGCAGGCCCGCCACCCGAAGAACTCCAGAATCTTGTAGTCTCGCAAGGGTGGGCGACCCTGCTGGCCAGCTCTGCTCCGGAAGTACAAGGCCGGATCACAACACGAGCCTAAGAGGTCGCCCTCAGCACCGACTGAGGGCCATCTGGTGGGGTGGTGGAACCCATCAATCCCAGTACCAATAATAAAGTATTAAAGTTTTTTGACTGACTGACTAAAGACCAGCGGATAAATGAACGGAGCATTCGAGAAATCGGTTAAGCGAGCACGGTCAATGGCAATACACAGATTCGAAATGGGATAGTCCGGGTCACTGTCACAGTTGACAGAAAAGGGTTCAAGAAGATTATCCACATACACCGTCGCTGTCCCCACGAGATGTTGACTAACACTATAAATGTTAATCAACTTGCACATGCACACGTAACACTCAAGAAAATGGGTGGCTTGCGTGCGGCTGTTGCCGAGTGCTCTGTTGAGAAGCATGGAAAGCACTTCTCAGTAGTCGGAAGCTCCAGAGACAGATATGAATACTCTTTACACTTTACACACTGCCCACTCTCCGTAATTACGCCATCGTCCGTCACAGTGAGCGCAGATTAGACTATCCCATCTGCCAGGTCTGTGGGCAACACCCTGCAGTGTGCTAAACACATGCCGGGAAAACCGGCGAAAGTCACGGGACCTGATATGGCGTGTCGTGCCATGCCCCACTCTGCAGCCTAGCAGTGGTAAAGACGCTATACCGGAAACGTCTTCGAGCCTTCACCTAATATCACGTGCGCCAGCACTTCCAGCCCGCCCTTACAAGATGTCTCGCAACTTTCTTAACATTAATAAATGAATTTAGAATTTCCCCAAACAACATTTAAGTGTCTCGTGGTATCTTACACTGAACCTACTCTCCTGCCACTTCTAAGCCCATGGGGAAGCAGCACCTTTACGAGCTACGAAAGGCTGCTGGTGTTTCTAAGGTCCGCAGGCCTTAAGGGACACTAATGCGAAACACTGAATCAGTTTATATTGATAAAGTATTTTTTTTAAGTACTAGTTTTGTTGATCTCGTGTAGGCTGATTATTACAAGGCCCCTCACAAGGTCTGGCCATATTGAGCTGACAAGCGCAGATCATACGTTGCACGATAACGATCGTGTCTGCAAAGTATTACGTCGCTACGCGCCGCGGAAAGATCTGAAATTTCAAACCGAACGCCATTTTCCCTTCTCCTCGCGGCCGCCACGCTCCAAGCCGGAGGATGAAGTACAAGTGCTAGTGCGTCTACGTACACGTGTTTGCACTGTGACGTTGCTCGTGGTGACACGTGACCTCGAGAATTATTCAAAGCAACATCTGTTATTTGTGTGATATGTTGCTCGAATAGACGAATTAAATCTTAGACAAATGAGAAAACACATAAACCGAATGTCTGCATGTTTTTGTGTTACTTCGCACTGCAGCAAGATAGATGTGTTTCCGGTTCATCTGCTTGTTTCCACGTCGTGCACTCGCGCGCGCAGACACCGAAACTATGTCATTTACTACCGTGTTCCAGCGCGGGATCATGCTCTGTGATCCGCTTGTGCCTGCCTCAGTGTTCGTGTAGCACTAACTTATACCGCTAGTCAGGTGTCCTCGTGCACAGCGCGCAAAATCGTGCGCTGCGCGAAACAAGACAATCACAACAGCTCGCGCGCGACGTCGTCGGCGAAAGTGCGCCGCGCGGCAAAAAGAAAAAAAATATAAGCGAGGAGAAAAAAAAGGAAGGCGGGGCCTGTGACGTACGCGTCACGCGATCTTCGAGGTCCGGTAGAATTTCCCGGTATGGGAAAACGCAGGGAAAGAATTTTGCCTGCCGAGGCTAGAGCGGGCTATACGGGGCAAGTGGAGAGAGCGTCTCGCTTGGCAGTGGTGCTCGGCTCCTGAAATCATGGGTTCGCGGCACTGAAATATTACTGTCTCGGCTTTTAATGAGCCGATTTGAAAACTTCTTGCGGCGGAACGCTTCCTAGAGAACACGTAACAACTTCCAGCGTATAACCAATATTTGCTATGATTCCTGGTGACGGGCCCTTTAAAAGAGAAGATGAAAGTGAAAGTTAAATTCTTCGAATTTCGCGCCGCAATCCGAATAATTTCAAAGAGTATTAGCGTCTCGGCTGTTGTAGCTCAGTAACAGCTCTTGAAACTTCCTAAGCCTAGTCTTTCGCTTTTTTGGAATACACCGTAGCCCTTATTTTACCGATAAAAATTTGACTAGGCCCGAGCAGACGGCGCCAAAAACCGTGACATCAAAGAAACATGGCGCGGGAACTTCAAGGCGGCGTCAACACCCGTCTTTCGGTTTTGTGTCTTCTCGAGTTACGACTCTAGCTTTTCATTTAGTACTGAAGCTTTTAAAAGAACTAGAACTTTTAAAGTAACTCGAGCTAACCTCGGCTGTTACCAGAACACAATAATAATTCTTTTCCGTAAGAAGATGGTTATCAAGCCTGTCGAGCATTGTGCAGAGCTCTTTTCGTTGTGCACTGAAGCGATGACAATCACATATAAGGTGCGCAATCATACATTTGCATCCACAAACTTCACACTCCGTACTTCTGGCCATTCCGATTACGGAGGTGTGGGCATCAGTGTTCGAGTGCTACTTCAAACCATAGGCGACAAACGAGAGCTACCTCCTGTCCTGGTAAGCTGTGCGGGAGACAGAGCTTTAAATCAAGGAGCATAGGCGCTGGTTTGTAATGCCTCCCGAATTATACGGCGCCAATGTAAGCTCGCGATGCCATGCAGGCGACCAGCCAGACTAACTTGTCCAGCTTATCACTGACGCCTGCCGGTGAGGATTCATTCATCCCACGCACAGTATGTAATAAAGACGAAATGACGTCGTTATACAGGCCGACACCTTTACATTAAAGAAAGTTCGCGGGCGTCATGTTATATCTTGGCCTCATTTGATGGCAGCATATTAACTAAATGTTCCATATAAGAGTGTGCCATAACATACTTCGTTCGTCAGCAAAGGTTATGTCTACCCACAGTGAACCGGGGACGGATGAGGTAACGGCAAGGCGTGACGTGAACTCTTATATGCTGATGCTATAAAACGTAGTGTCTGCGTTGTAGTCTGCTCTAAGAAGGAACGCTCAGTCAGTATCCTGCCATCACTTGCGATAGGGATATATAACATGAAGGCCCGCAGACGTTTTTCTTTTTATGTATATAAGCTTGTGCCTAGTGGCACCGTTCTGGCTTCATTGCATAATGCACGCGAGATGGCACGTGTTACATCCAGCTTGCTTAATATTCGCGTCCCTGCTCTTAGTGCCGTCCGCCACACTAAATCAGCGCCGCTTGTATGCTTTATTATTGATAGCAAATTTGCACAGAAAAGTTAATGTCAAAGGACAAATCTGTACAACGCATAACCAGACACTGTCGTTCCCGCGAAGTTTATTTATTGTTACTTTTTCTCTTAGCTTGCATGGATGAAAAAGGTGTTAGCAAATGTCTTCTCTCGTTAGCTATCCCCGCTCGTAGCGCGAGCCAGTGCACTTAATTACGTGTCATTTGACCGTCTAAACCGCGTCATTAGCATACGATGTAGCGCATCCGCAGCGCACAAACACGGAAAGCAAATATTAGTGAACGGGGAGGCATGTCATTCAAAGCCCTCGCTCTGATCCGAGAGTTCTCGACCAAATGCCTTAATTCCGCAACAACGGAATTTCTCATTTCGTGCCCACCGGAACATCTCTCTCTCTCTCTCTCTCTCTCTCTCTCTCTCTCTCTCGCTCGCTCGCTCGCTCGCTCTCTACATTCGCCCAAGCAAAGCGCGGTTACCGAGGCCGACAACAACGCCGACGTAATCAAGCGCATGCTGATTGCTGTGCATGCTGATTGCTGTGCTCACGATTGCTGTGCTTCGACGGCTGCAGTATACCTATCAGGCGATCTCGAACCAATAACTGAAGCTTCGTCCCGCATCATTTCCGGTACTTCGCAGAGCGTATACCACGCCGTTTACGAAGGAACGAGGCACGCGTTGAATGAAGAGCACGGAATACCTGAGCGGTCACGGCGCGTCCCTCGCCACTAGAGGCATGCGCTTCGCACAGGTGATTGCTCCTGGAGTCGGACCGCTTCGACTGTCCCCGCAGGGCCGGGTACGATGCAATTGTCACCTGGCTCCACGCGGAGGGACGCGTGCCGAGCGGGCGTCTCCCACGACGAGGGGGGGAGGGGGCGGGGGGTCAGGTGGGGCGTCTAGAGAGCCCAGCCTTCTATATCCTTACTTTTGTCCCCGTCTCGACAGCACTTCTGCAAGGTTGGTACATTTCTTCTTGCCCAAACGTATTGTTTCTCTCTTTCTTTCTCTTTCTCTCTCCCTCTCTCTCTCATCCTCGTCTTCGTGCGAACCGAGCTTACCACTCCGTCGCTTCTCGCTACTACACTCTCTCTAGCTACCCGCACGGCCACGCGTGCGCAGTATATACCGTCTTCGAGACAACGTTTTCGCTTCTTGCGACAACGATGAGGTTCACCTCGTTACGAGAGCAGCGCGACGTTCGCGAACAAAGCGAGCGCCAGGACTGAGACAGTGCGGTTGCTTGCAAGGGCTCATTACATTTTCATGGGTTCGCTTCGCGCTCGCTCGCTTGCCCACCAATTTTTCTAGTCGTTCGAGTGTAATTACGCGACTGGGCAAAAATAAAAGATAATAACAAAAAGCGATGGAGAGACGTTAAATAAACTGCGATGAAGATACGGTATCAGCTTTTTCGGGATAACTGAGGTGGCAAAGGGTTTAGGACGCTGTTTTATTTCACCGCAAATGCCAACCAATCAGATTAAAAATTTGCTCGGATATGCGGCAAATTCCTACAGCCTATGCCTAAAGGTAAACAGAGAGAAGTAGGAAAGGCAGGGAGGTTAACCAGACGCAATTTTTCCGTTTACTAGCCTGCATGGGGGAGGAGAAGGTTGGTTGGCGATAAGAGAGGGGGAAATAGAAAAGGATATAGTAACTACTATAGGCATATGCGCCGACTACAAAGGTGGGGGGGGAGTGCTCGCTCTCCCCCGCCTGCAACCCCCTCCCCCCCCCCCCACTCTCCGTTCATCGAGCCCCAATTTGTCATTTCCAGGCTTCTGCCGCCCGCATCTAAGGTCTCTTTATCTAACTTTTCACTCGTTAAATTTTTCAATTGACTAAAAGCTTCTTACGGTATTTTTGGTGCGGGCGTGCTCCGACTTTTTATTAATTCATATCTTTGCTTAATTTATGCGATTGTCAATAATAAAGGGAAAAGCACACTAAAGAATAATTAAGTTAACAAACCTAATTTCTAATGGTATGAACAACTTCCACCACGAAAATACGTTGCTAAATGTTCCCTTTGCTTCCAACATAGCTCTGCTATCTTTTACCAGCGATGCTGTTAGTGGGAAAACTTTACGTGCCCGGTTCAATGGTGTCCTCGGATCACCAGATAATTCACGCAGCTTTTATACGAAGTGCTTATAGGAAGTACTGATGGGCTAGTTGCTTTTTCGGGACTTATTTTCAGGACAGAGTGTGCGGGTCGATTTCCGCCTTTCCAGTAAATTACGTATGCAAGCGCAGCGGGGCGCTAAATGTTTTACAAACGGCCCGCCGTCTGAGTAGATGTCTAGCTGCCGACGAGACGAAATTTGTTGAGAAGGCGAAACGCGCATGCGGGGATAAATGTGTAAGCATAAATTATTGGTTTTGTAAAAAAAAAATACTTTTTTCGTATCACGTGCTCGAATACGCCTTATACGTAGGGTACTTCATATTCGCGTCTTATGATTTTTCTTTTGTTTTTTTAATTCGGGGTGCAAAAATCAGGCATCACTTTTAGGAAGAAAAGCGGAGATAAATTGGGATTTTATCGTCTGGCAGCCGAAAGTCAGGAATTTTCCTGGTAGCTTTCACCAAGAATTAACACACGCAGTGACTGCTTCCTAGACACAAACTTACTTAAAGAAGCGGCATCCCTCACGCACAAGGTAATTGCAAGGAGGGCTGTTCGCAGGTCATTAGACAAACTTAGTCATGCAGATTCTCGTTAACATATATTATCTGTAGTTTTGAAAGAAACGATGTAAACAAGAACTATACAAATGGGGACGTGTAGTCAACCACCTAAAGTTTACGAACCACGGAATCTCAGAAAACGTTCAATTTCAGAGCAACCTGTAACAGCAGTCAGTAAAACAGAACATCGTAATGTTTTTCACGTATACTAGCAGAGGCTGTGAATGCTAATACTGTAGGCTGCGTTGTGAGGCTGTGCAGACATTCAGCTTTTTCTCAGATCTAGTGTTCCGTAAGCGTTTGTGGCTGACTGTACATGTTTGGCCATGCCATCTTTACTTTGTTCTTCGCACTTTATTTAACAAACGAAAAAAATAAAGTATAGTAGCTCACACAGGCATGCTTCGCTAGAAGTGAGACGCTTTTCCACGTCTTACGCGTTTTTGTTGCCGTATCTTGTCATATGCATTGTGAGCTTTGCAGTGTCTATATACTAGATCTCTATCGGGTCTTTCGTCCTTGTCTGCTGTCATGTTTTACTGTTTCGCACCACGCGCTTTTGCAACAAAATTAACAAAATACCAACTAATCTGCCCCCCTTCTTTGAGGATAACATAATTGAGTAAACGCCCTTTCAACGTCTCAGCTGCCATTCGTTCCACATTACGTGCGTGCGACGTGCGGAAAGTGCGATGCGATGCACCCACCTGTCCTATTTATGCTAACGCGGCGAATGAAAAAAAAAAAAGCTTTCGTTCACTCATTTCCGGCAGGCGTTAATATATTATACATGCCAATTTTCGCGGAAGTGTATAGCGGCAAGAAAGTTTATACGCATTCATTGATGAATAACACACATTACTTATATATCAAATAACTTGATCGTTCGCTCACACAAGGTGGGCAGCGGTCATTAGTTTTGCAACGGCTGCATTTATTATTGTTCATTACATAAACTAAAGGGCAAGCTTCGGGGAGAAATATGGTTCAAACTAATTTTGATAAGACTTGCTCAGGGTACGAAAATTGGGAATTATCGTGTTCCATCCGTAAATGAAGGACCACAGTTTTATGGTCGTTATACTCTGTCTCCCGATGCACCGAGATGACTCTATGCAACACCGTGTTCAGACACAGCGGACGCCTTCACATCTCGACGGATGGTTCAGTTTCTTCTGCAAGTCAGCAGGAGCAGTGGTTATTCCCGCGAAGTCCGTCACCACAAAACTCAAGAGATCGCATTTCCCATCACAGACGGCTGCAGAACTCACCATCCTCCGAGCTGCTCTAGAATTCGTTTTTGAAGAACTGTCACAGACGCGGTCAATGTTATCCGACTCCAAGGCCGCTCTCCATGTGTATTATGTCGCCATTTAGTCATGGACCGAATAAATATTTTGTCGCTGATATAAGAATTCTTCATCACTACGCAATAGAGAAAAAAACACGACATAGCTTATCAGTGGATACCGGGATATCGCGGTATCTACGGGAGCGACCGTGCAGATAAGGCCACCCGATGTGCTCATGACGGCGTGCACTGTGTGGTTATACCATAATCCAGAACAGACATAGCTACAGGGCCTCGTTCGCTCGCACGTGAACTTGCACTTCCACAGTGAAACTCGACGGAATTTACCGACGATCGTCTCCACAACTTGGATCCGAATCTATGGCTACGTCTTGCATAAGGACTATCTTGAGCTGAGGAGACGCTTCTGTGCAGCTTGTGGCTTGGCGTGGCCTTCACGAAGGCTTACTCATTTCGGATACGAATAGGCGATCGCCCAGCATGCGATAACTGTAGGTGCGAGGAAACAATCGCCCACCTCCTCTGTGAATGTCCCCGCTTCAGTACGCCCGGGAAAGAACGTTCAAGAGTGTTAGATAGTCTTGACAAATGCCCTCCGTCGGAGGAAAGGGTCCTGGGACACTGGCCGAGACCGTTCTCAGCAGAGAACGCTTTGAAAGCGTTGTTGCACTTCTTGCGGAGAACTGATCTTAAAGACAGACTTTAAGCATTACCGTATTCTCCTTTCCTTTTCTCCCTTTCTTTTTGCGCTTCTTTCCTTTTTTGTAACATCTCTTTTCTATTATCTTTTATTCCCCTTACTCCCTTTTCCCAGCAAATGGTAGCCAGCCGGTCTGAGAACTGGCTAACCACCCTGTCTTTCCGTCTATTCCTGCTTCTTCCTCCTTCTCCTCCTTGGTGGTTTCTTAGGTGCAATGTGTGCTGACAAAGTAATGTTTCCGTATTAATTAAGAGTTTTACAATTATGTACTGAACCGTCGTGATCTTCCCATTTTAATGCGTTATGTAACACGCCTGTGGTGTCCGCGATCAACTAAACCAGACGCCCAGTTTATATTTCGTAAATTCGAGCAGCGTGCCGGCTTCCCGCTGTTGGGTGACGTAAGGAGAACGTCACCTCGAGCGGCTCGGCTTTGCGCTCGCTGCAGCCTCCCATAGTTTCGGTTTCCCGCGCTCTGATATCCAAAATTCGCCGTGCCACAGTTTCGCGGGTAATCGCCTTTTTCCAGGTATACAGAGAGAGAGAGAGAGATAGCAAAGAGAGAAAAGGCAGGGAGGTCAGACGAATGTCCGGTTTGTTACCCTACACCGGGGGAAGGGAAAGGAGGAACAGAAAGAGCAACGCGGGATAGAGGGAACACTGTCTGTACACGCAGCAAAGTGCTTGGAAATCAGTCAAGTCAAAGCAAGTGCTCCGTCGGTACGATTAGGCTGCCGTCAATCTTGGTGGTTCATAGCTGGTGATGCACGTTGAAGTTACCAGTGAAGACGAAGGATCCAGTGGGCGTCAGCAGTACATTGCAGTCCGTGGCAGTATATATTTAAGCTAAACCCCAGCCGTTCTGACTTCAGTGCTAATATAATGATGCGGTTGGGCCATGATGCTTACACAAGAGTTTCAAGTACTGAATTGAGAGCATCCAGCACTTGCGCTGACGGAGTGTGCAGGTTATTTAAGAGCATTGGAAGAGTATCCAGGTATACAAATTGATATGGCTTCTACGGGGATATATAGTGCCTCGACATTTCTTCTAAGTCAATCCCCCCTCCCCGCCCAACGCAATGCCTACCTGGGTCTCTAAAGTATTTTTACATTAATAAATTATGTATGCTGCAATGAAGACTATTTTGTCAGCCGAACGACAGAAGCGATTCCCGAGTACGGCTCCTTTATTAAACATTTCTTGAAATCTTATATGTGCCAGCGCGTAATTCCGCAGAACGCCGGCGGAACCGCCAGTTCAGCGTGTCTCGCGAAAACGGTTAGCCGCAAGGAAAGAACGCTGGTCCGGTGATTCCAAGAACGCCATCAGTATTAAAATGTATAAGTGTGAGCCGCCAGAAAAGAGGCAACTCTCCAAAAGATAAATATTTGTAGCCCGTCTCGGGCGAAACGCCGGCGTAATGGTAGCAGGCGAAAACCATCACCGTCGTTTGCTGCGCAATATCCCGGGATATATAGATACACAAGGCTTTGATTTTTTTCTTCCAATGACTCCAGGCCTGCACGCAAGGAATTCCTGCCATCTACCCTCTTCCTCTTTTTTTTAAACCTTCTCTTTTTTTTTCTTACATTTTCTGCCCTTACCCGATCCCCCTGTGCAAAGTAGCTGACTGGAAACTTAATCTGGTCCACCGTATGAAGATCAACCTGTCCCTCGACCTGAGTTTGGAATTGTATCTTACTTTCCTTTCGCGGTTTCTGCCCATCTTATGCTGAACGAAACGCACTTTCTCTCATATTCACACAAGAATCTAAATTCTCGTAAGCAGTACGTATAGCGGTAAACAACCATCGTTTTATTCCCTCCGTTATGCTTGGGTTCCTCTGTAGTTAGCCTCCCAAGTTTCAGTGATTGTTGCCTCAACTTATGCGCTGCGTAACTTCCCCACACGCACCACCTCCAATGGCTGCAGTCTTCTCTTTATCCCACGTGGTACACTCTTACCCTGTGGGAAATTACACGACTGCCAGATCCCCCAACGGAACGAAAAGGATAAAGTTTGCTATAGCTACGTCGAGAAATAACCTAATACATTAACTCTATCTTAATTTGTAGATTCTACGTTTTGTTGTGTTCAATTGTTCAGTACGATGTTGTTTCTCTTGATTATTTCAATTTTTTTTTCTTTTTCCACGGAATTATTCCTTGAGTCCACCAACTTTATCTTTCTCTGTCTCATTGCTGTCTGCCTATTTATGAGTTCCGATAAACGAAATATATTAATACGAAAAAGAAATATCATCATCTGCAGCAGCATTACAATCATCGTAATACTGCTTGTTTCAACCTCATCATACATGCGGGAGGAAAAGATCCGTCAGCCATCAGGTAAATTGTTATATTATGCCACGCTCACTAATCGTCGCATATTCAATCTTTAAATATTAGTTTATTTTTATTATTATTACAGATTGAAGAAACAATGGCAGCAAAGACTTCAATATTTCCAATTTAGTTAAAGTCTAACTATTCCGTTAACTAAAGCATCGTCTGAACGCCGAAGCAAATGATTTTTCTCACGTGCTTGCGGCCTTCTTCGTGTTCGCTTTTCTAACCTCTTTTTCTTTTTATGCGAAGCATACTAGCCGCACAACCACGCTCTTCCTTGCTGCGCCGCGCGCGGCCGCGTAGCTACCATATGACGTCATAACAGCTGCAAAAGCGGTGGTTAACCTTTGGGACTGAACAGAAAAATTAGCCTAATTTGGACCCCTGCACACACGTCCGTTCCTGGCAACGAGGCGGCCCACGAGTTAGCCCGAGCTCTCTACTTCCGGGTGGCTGTGGAACCGCCCGACTGCCGGAACATGGACGAGCGTGTGCAAAATTATACGGAGATTGTCGAAAATTATCGGCTACGCAGGAGACTGGTGCCACCACCGGATAAAAGTCTAAACAATAGAGAGGCAGTCGCATGGCGGCGCCTGCAAGCTGGGAACTTCGTAAACCCGGTCTGGGCATACCATGTTATGCATGACAGAGAAACCGATAAGTGCAAACACTGTGGGGCGAGAGGGACCCTCGATCACATAATCTGGGAATGCGCTAGCTCACCAGGGGCTAAAGCAAACATAAATTGTAGAGAGGCCTGGGAAGCCCTGCTGCGGAGCGAGGACCCTACTCCACAGCAACACGCCATCCGCCTGGCGGAAGAAGCCGCGAAGAGTCAAGACCTCTTTGCTTGCTTCTAATCGCGGAGGTTCCGGCCCCCGTCCCCAAGGCCTGTGTGCCGGGGACGGGGAGTAGGGGCCTCCTTATCCGGCGGTACAATAAAGTTGCTATCATCATCATCATCATCAAAAGCGGTGGCTGAACTCGTGCGCTCGCTTGCGGTCTCAGCTCGTGCGCTCGCCTGCGGTGGCACAGATGGTACTGCGGCCTAACTCCCGCTCCTCCTGCTAGGGCACTGACGTCACAACAGCTGCAAGCCGGGCTCAACTCTTGCGCTCGCCTGCGGTCGCACAGCCGGTGCTGCGGCCTAACTCCCGTTCCTCCCGCTAGAGCACTGGCGTCATAACAGCTGTATAAAAGAGCGGCGCGCTCTTGTCGAGGCCAGTTGTATAGCGCGATAGATAACGAGTTCACCAGGCTAAACAGTGGTTCAACAACTAAAATAAAGGCTAGTATGCTTCGCATCCTGGGCTTAAAAGGCCCCTGAAACAGTTCGGACAAATTTTGTAGGCGCATAGGGTACAGCTTAAGCAGAACATTCGCACCACAATTTAAGTGAAGCGTTACGTATTAATGGAGTTACAAGAGATTAGGAGTTACCCTCCTCCCTAGCCATGCCTTTCCTCCTCAACTCGCTCGCCGAGCGAGCGGCGCTAAGCTCCGCCTTCACTGGTCCTGCGTCACGATGCGACGTCGCATCGTCCACTTCCGGTTGTTTTGGAGCACGCCTCCTCCCGCGCGAGACCTCTCCGCTAGCCGCTTGGCCGTCGACCGAGAGCTATCGAAGCAGCGTGCGTTGCGAGCATTCTGTCGTAGCGCCGAAGGTGTCCGGTATTCCCGTAACCACAGGCAAGCTGGTCATTTCGGCAAATGACTGGAGGTATAAACTCAAGCTGATGAAGGAACTTTAGCGTAGACGTACGTGAGCGGCCTGATCGGTTTGTACGGTAGACACTTGTTGGTGCAGCGCTTAACCAGCCACACAAAGCGCTAATATTGCTCTAACCAAGTGTAAAACACTTTAAACATTTATAAAAACAACGTGTTGATGATTACACTCCTGCGAAAAATACATACCAGCAGCAAAGAATACACTTCGTTACTGCTGCTGTGTGTGGTTGAGCTCTATGCCACCAGGTGGCTGCACCATGCAGACCATTCACATTTGCGCTTCTGCATGCTCACTTAAACGGCACAGTCAAGCCGCCACGCCCTGTCCTCTTGCGCTTGCCCTGATACCGGACTCGCGAAACGCTATTGCGTTAGTAATCTTCCGGTGTAAAGTGACGGACATAAACGCACAAATCCTGGCGCCGATCGGATAGCGGCAGTCCGATGCGCAGCAGCCAGTTCGCTCGTATGCTGCCTTGCAGAAGGACACGATGTCGCAGCTTGACATATTACCAGTCGCTACATTTGCAGTCCACAAGGCAAAAAAGTCTAATCGTAGTGCTCGCGAAAAGACTGAGACCGACTCTGACCGCGGAGCTCTCGTCAAAATGGGGTACGTTGTAACACAAGCAGACGACACCTGCTGTGTGCCGAAAGTGCTTCAGTGTACTGAAAAATTGATCTTGTGCATTCTCTTTATGTTACTTTCTTTTTATAAAAACAAATGAACTAACGTTCCAACTATTACGTACATCATTTGTTTACCATAAAGTTGGAAAAATTATTGATCACGCGCCCTGGTCAGCCAATCAGACAGCTCGCCCCACTGACGTCATATGGGTGATTTCAATCATATGGGTAGGGGCGGCTTAAAATTCCGCCGAGCAGTGTGCTGCGATCGGCAGCGATGTGCATTTTCAAAACCTTATAATAAATTACACGCTTTACACGGAGCACTTAGATGTGTCAATGATCAGAAGGACCTACTCTAACGACTCAGTACGTTTGTAGAAAATTGACAAAATCGTTTCAGGGTCCCTTCAATGTCACTTCTTTGGAATAGGCTTGCGCAATGCATTTCCTCATCGGCCGGCATTCAGCTGCCTGCCACTCCTAATTTAGCGATCAACGTATAACGACACGTAGCTATGGCCAATCGCAGGTGGCATTTGCATAGCCTCGGAACAAGCGAAGCTTCCAGAATATTGGCCCCCGCACCTGCATGTATTCGTAAAGCTCCTTTTACATATACGTATAGGTAAACCGAGAACATTTATTGCAGCTGCATATCCAGTTCACGTTCTCTCTAAGTGTCACAATGGCTTTTATGGCCTGGCACACGCAGACTCATGGCCATGAACTTCAAAGAAGCCTTTTCAGAATTTGGCCGGCTGTTGAGACGTGCCAGATCTGGCGATTGCTTGTCTCCCTTGCAGTTTGTCTTAGGAAGCTTTCGAGTTAAGGGGCTTTATTTGTGGCCGGATGTGACAGCTGCTGTCATCTGCGTCTGGGTACAGTAGCTTGGCGATCTCCAAGTGACAACCCTACGTGTCCTCGACGCCTGAATCTACGGTGGAGATTGTCGCCTTTTGTGGCTGTACCCTGGTACTCAGTATATCACACACGATATGCTCAGGGAGGCCAATCTAGAGCCAAATGTTCCAGATGACTTCAACAGGCATGACGGATAGCAAATGCACTTGACAACGCAGCACCTGCATCACGCAGGGCCGCGTGCATTTATTTGGTGCCCCTTTGTTGTTGCTTTAAGCACGAAATGCTTTTAGCTCCCATTGTCAGTGGCCTTCAAGCGACCTTGAGCCAAATGACAGAGACAGTGCAGGCACTCAAACGAGAACATCCGCTGAGAATAAATCGAGATCATTTGGCTAACCAGTCAAAACGTAAGAAAATGTGGTCTCTTCCCTCCAACTCTTTGCAGAGGACCGCATTACATGCGCTAGTTACTGCCCAAACAAGTTACAAAAAATATTGCTTCCAAGTTCTTCCTACTGTTTGTTTACAATATCACTCAAGCTATAACTTCTAGTACGCTGAACATTTATTTCTCATTTCCAATAGCGACATTCAAAAGACAGATACAGGGCACCATATAATTCATGTTTTAACACCGAGACAAGGTTGCCTGTGCTCCTTTGAATGCCAGCGGTGTGGGAGTTGTGCGGCGTGAGTTTTGTGTAGCCTCGAGAGATGGTGCCACGCTACATGGCGCCTCCTTTCTGCGCTCTTCTTCTAGCTGGGCAGTGCACTCTGTCTCCCTGGCTGCCTTTTGCTGCCTGTCGTGCCGCCATCAGCCGGTTTTCTTCTTCTAGCTGGGCAGCGTCCATATGGACCAGTGAACAGTATGACGTGGTGCAGTGTAGTGGGGTGTGCCATTGCGAACATGCATTACACCCATTTTAAGACTGTGGCTAGAATCATCTCCAACCAATTTGCTTTGCCGGTTGCCATTTGATGCTTACGTCTACTGTGGTAAAGTAGATGAACGTTGCGACAGCAGTTATGGTTTCGTATTCGGTTGCACCGAGCAGGACATTTTCGGCCCAGTTTTCTTGGAAAAAGAGGCGCGCATTAGAATCGTGTACATACCACAATCAGACATTGCGAGCTGCTACTAGCGCTTGAATATCTTCCTTGAGCAAGCCTAAAATATGTGTTTTCAACAGGCGATTTCATGCGTTTAACGCATCCACTGTCCCCCTAAGCCCCAACGAGACAGTCACTGCCACTAAAGGGGTTGCTATTGAGGTCACCATAGGGAACAGGCATGAGCATGCTGACTGGTCAAGTTACAATTAGCCGGCAGAGGCTAATTTTTGGATCGAAATAACGAAAGTTTAGGCCCACTGAAATGCATTAGTGGGTGCCAGGACCTTTGGCCGAGATCGAATTAAGCAGAGCCAAATTAAGTGGAGCTGAATTAACGGAAGTGTCCTGTTTTCGAAGTTGAATGCAAAAAGACGCGTTAAAAACAAAAGAAACTGACTTTATTTCACTTAACATGGTGTCAACACAAGCGCAATGTCCGACAGATGGTCAAGTTTATTGGCAACCTGTCGACAATGTGCCTCGCTTGCAATAACCAATTATCTCCCTGCCACTAGGGTACTCTGTTCTTGAACTAAAAAAACAAAACAGTGATGGTAAACGGAAATCACCCTCAACCCATTCTGTCGAAAAATTTGCTTCCTCAAAGCTCCCTCCTAAAGGACATCAGGGGACAATGTAATCAAATTCAGAATCATGAAATTCTTCAAGCATTATGTATATATGTGTACACAGTATGTAGAAAACATTCTTATTACTGCACACAAGGTGAAAATAAAAACTAACCGCATCTCGCTACTCGATGTCACATCCTAGGGAAAGGCCTTCAAAGAGGTTAACATTGTTAGCTACTTCCCGAAAGGAGGGTATCGCACTCTGCGATCCTACGGCTTTCTGCATTGTATATGTACAAAAAAACAAATTTACAAGTGACAAAATTACAGCACACATGACTCTTTTGTTCCTATCCATGAACCTTCTAATACACACCATGGCTCTTCTGAGTGGCTCCATAGACAACAATAACCTTTCAGGACAACGCACAAAAGATTCCAAGACGAAATGGAAGCAGCCAACTGTTATGCTAGACAAAAGAAGTTATGCTCATGTTCAGACGTTGCAATGCAGTGTCGTAACTCAACCAGATATCAACTTCTGTCTCCTCTGGTTACCCAGCAATGTGGCTCTAGAAAGTGCATATGGCGACAAAACTGGCCACTACATGCACATATTTCCAGCTTCCAAGGTCACGAAATTTACGTATTCGCAGCCTATATACGAAGATACGTAAAGAAACTTGCTTTGAAAAAAAAAAAAAAGAACATGCAAGCCATTCATATTGCCCTCTTAGAAACGTGGAAACTGTGTGGTCATACAAAAGCAGCAAACCACACCGAATTTATGGGCTGTGGTAAAAAGGTTTTCCTTCTAAGCCCAGAGCTACCTATTATTTCTTAAGGCATCATTACATCCACCTGAATGCAAATTCAAAAGTCTTTGACACTTCCAATGCTTCACTCCCCTCAGCAGCCATTTCAACACATCATCTGAACAACTAAAAGCTAATAAAAGCAAGCACCCTTCTTGGAGGGGGGGGGGGGGGGGGGCATCTTCATCCTATCTGGTTCTCGTAGAACAAAGCAACATTGTTCATCCCATGGTGCCTCACTATAGAAAGGCTATGGCCACAGAAGTGAGGCAAGCGCAGGTAAGCGTGACTGTCTTTTGCACAGCTGAGTGTAAGTAGCCTTTATGTCTAACCGTCACGTAATAGGCAGGCATCCTGTTCCTCTGTGCCTACATTGCAGTTGGACAGAAGGCGTGAAAAGCGATGTCCCACATGCACGGAAAAAAAAAAAGGCTCCAGCCGAGCACACTTGTGGATGCAGGAAGGGAGAGAAAATTCATCAATGGTACAAGATGAAGTACACAGTCAGGCTTGGAGACGGCCATTAAAACATGCCAAATCCCTTCGAGTAGTTAATGGCTTTGAGCAGGCGGTCAGCCAGCTTCTCCTTGGAAGAGTATTCAGGCAAGAGAAGCACGTTGAAGCAGGTGTGCGCTGTTGGCAACCTGTAAAGAGAGAGAGAGAGTCCCGGAGTGCTTGTTACAGAGCAGTTCGCACCTGAACGCACATTCACCACAGGCAACACCACGAGAACACAGTCAAGATTAAGTACATACAGTAGATGTCTGTTAAGTCAACCCTGATGGGAGTGACGAAGTTGGTAGAATTATTCAGTGAGTTCATTTGACTAAGAGGCCAAAGAACCCCAAAAAGACACCGCCGAATAATTTGGCACTGTTTGCACAACTCTAACATGCTCCCGAATTCAATGTGACCCACATTTTGTGGGTTCAAAGTAATAAACTAATGCAGAATTCACATTGGAGCTTCTAAAGAAAGTAGAAAACGAACATGCACCCAACTTTTTTAGCAAAAAAAAAGAAAGAAAACAAACCCGTAGCCTGCTTCTGATTTTGGCAATAAGAAAAAGACAAAACCAGCAAACTGTACTTTCACAGAACCAAATTTTTTTAGACCTTATGTCCATCGTCATAAATCACAGACAGTACTCTATCGGTGTCTACATACATGTCATTTTTCGTACAGACTATAGTGCTTTTGACATTCAGAATCAAAAACTCTACAACAATTGCAAACAGAATGGTTGCCTGCACCTAGATTTCTCTAGTTGGTTCTGCGAGGGATGCGATCCTCCGGAAGAAAATATGACAAGACTTGTTGCCACTAGCTTAGCATATAAAATAACTTATCTTTTCAATGAGCTTTTGCAATCAAACAATGAAAGTGGTGCTTTATTTTATCAAGCTACTTGAGAATGTGTTCTGATCACATGTAGCTATTTCACGCCAGTAGCTGGGGTGGTATAGAATCAAAGCTTTGTCAATTGCGGTTCACATATGTTGATCCCTTCTGTTGCCATGTTGGAATGTTTGCTTTTTGTTGTGCAGGATTAGTAGACTGTGTAGACGGTCTCACGAGCTTTGAGGATATCAGCAGGCACTTTCTGCGTGAACAGCGACATGACATGATCAGCATTTTGCTTACATTTGTGTGAAAATTCCCCTTGACTTTCCCACAAAGCACGATATAAACTGCGCTTTGCAAACACAGTCTCTGTGCTCAGGCTGCAATATCACTATGCAAGCTTTATGGTTATGTCAATGACATAGCCTCTGAGACTGCACCATCTCGGAGGCCACATGAATGGGGCATACAATAGGGCAAATACTGCCAAATGAATCAGGTATGTGTTTCGTAATTTTTACTGCAGCCTGTTTAATTCGACCTGCCGGATAATTTCCTTGGTCCCATCAGGGTCAAATTAATGGCAGTCAACTGTAATTCACTGTGTGAATATAGTTTTCACTTTAAAATCTTTGAAATAGGCATTTCAATGAAAGCTAAAGTGTGAATAAAGGGAAAATAAGACATTCACCCATTCATAGCAATTGCTACAAAGGAAACCCATACGGGTTCCTCAAAAAAAAAAAAAAGCCTCATAGTTGAAGAAAAATTCGTCCTGGTTCGGGACTCGAACCCGGGACCACTGCCTTTCCGAGGCAGAGAGGACAGGCGGGAAGCCATACGTCGACACTCGTGGGCAGCACGTGAAAGCGAGGAGAGGGTAGAGGGGCACGAAATGGATAGCTTGCCTCCGAGGAGGCTTGGGGAAACAGAACGCGTTGCGCAAAGGGGTCAAAGGTTGTCGTTATTTCGCATCGCGGCGGTGAGTTTACGCCGTCCGTTTGCTGTAACCAATCAGCAGGGCTCAAAGACGTTTGTTATATGTGTGATTTTATGCCATTGAAATAATGCATATTTTGACGGACACACAGCTTTCGTTCGTTTAGCGAAAGTTCATGTTAAGTGGAACCATTATATGTGGGCTCGACTGTATTCCACTTTTGCCTTGTTTTTCATAACAGTTAAAATAACAAGATTGGGTCAAAGTACTTAACTGTCGAAAACCAATTTTTGCAGCATGGTGTACGCTGGACCATTACAGAAGATTCTGTGCCAGGTCCTCTGTCATCGACTGCAGTGATCAGCACAGTAAATGCCATGGTTAGCTACACATGTTCATGGTATTGCATTCTGCCAAAAATAAAAAAATAAAAGGAAAAGAAGAAGTGCGAAAGTATGCTTTGTTCTAATCAATAACGTTTATGACAATGATTGTGAGTGCACCAATGGCAATTGTATGACTATATGCCGCCTATCAAGGAATTTGTATGAAGGAAAGTCATTAGAAATGAGTGCTTCTTTCTGTTTCCCCACTGAATTAACTATCATTAGAGATTTGGTTTCACACAGCAATTTTGTTACAATTCTAACTTTGTCATCAGAAGTCTACTGGTTGTGAAAAATATGATACAGAAGAATCCTGTAATGTGGAATCTCAAGGAAGCGGATAAATACTGTATTTAACCAAATCTAACGTGCACCTTTCTTCCAAGAAAATGGGACAGAACATTTCCTGTGCATTGCAATCGGATAGGAAACCAAAGCCAAATTCGCAGCATTGGCAATCACCTACCATCAGAGCCATCAGACAAAGCATCACCACTATCAAAAATGGTGACAAAGTGCGATTTCCTAAAGGTTGTTGTCGATTCATTTTGTGGGAGACACTATCATGTTTGCGAGATTTCGCACCACTCGGCACCAGATGCACCAGAGTGATTTGATTGGCCATCAGCACTTCCGGCACTGTGCCAAACTCCATACCTGTACATAATGTAAGGAACACTGTCAGACGCATGCTTCAACAAGTCCGATGCAGAGTTTCGCAAAGTGATAGTAGCATATGTGAGCGTGTTCGCTCGAGAATACTGCCCCTTTGTGCTTGGCATCTATGGCCATGAAGTGCAAATGGCAATGACGACTTGCTGCTATCATTATGACAGCTGGTTAAAAAAAGTCGTTTTACCTTCTGTTAAGGTAAACTCTGCAGGTCTCGTTCTTTCTGATCACGTACAAGGGGACACGCTGTATTTTTTAAATATAATTTTGGTGCATGATAGATTCAGGTGCAGGTTACATTCAGGTGCATCTTTATTTTCTTACTTTAAGACCGCAAAAATTGGGTGCTCGTTACATCCAGAGGCACGCTAGAATTGAATAAATACGATATGTTCCCATTAACCAAAGGTCCGTTTGGTGAGAAAATGTTAGTTAATTCGAGTTTAATGGCACAAAAGCAACTAAGGCCATGCTGCGCCAGTCACAGGACAGTAGGTGAGAAATTGAGTGGAGATGCAGCACTATATATGTCAAACACCCTCTTAATACTGTTAGATATGTTAACCGTAGAGAATTGAATGTAGTAGCTAGTTTGCCCCATGGTTTGGGCATGGTGGACAGCTACTTGATTGATTGCACTTTGCTAATTTCAGTTTCGAGAAGGCTATGACGACGTATCAAAACAAAAACATAGCACTTACTACTCCAGTCGACGGCAGAATAACATGCGGTCATGCCAGCACAGTCAAAATTATCATATGGCGCACAGTAAGGTATCCAAAATGTAAGCTTTGCCTATTTTAGTCGATTACGGGGCGAGTGGTGCTGCTACGAAGGCAGTCCGGGTCTGTACATGCTACGCATTAAAATCTATCAAATTTTTGCCTGCTTCAGTCTTTGCCATCACTTTTTAAGGATGGCTTTCTTAATAAACGACAGGTGTCAGCAAAAATTTATTTGAAACCCTGCCACTTTCTGAAAAAATACTTTAAAGCTCGCTTCTGTTGTTCCGTTTACCGAGTTTCAAAAATGTTTGTTCTGATTACTGGAAGTTATTTTGCATTACATAAATACAAAACTAACCAAATTATCGGCAGTTCTGTTTAAGCAAAAATTTTATTTCAGGACGTCCATTTACCAAGAGTCCAGTGTATAAAGGAAGCACATAATAGCTAAGTATATATAGATACGTGGGTGGTGAAGTCATTCTAATTGGGATTCTACTGCTTTGATCAATCAATGTGTCCACTGGGTGCTTGTTCACGAGAGACCAGCGCCAAAACAGAGACATAGAAAAGATCAAACGACACAAAAGACAAAGTTCCCACACACCTTTCCGAGTCTGTACCATGGCGCGCAATTACCAGCTTGAGCTTCGAGAGGCCTCCCACGGGCACCCGGTCACTGCCCGTCGCAAACTGAAGCAGTTTTCGCTTTTGTTCCTGGCTGAACTCGTGCACCAGCTCCCAAAAATGCCTGTGACAGATGAAAGAAGAAAGAGAGACACAGAAAGATGTTCATTAATTGAAAAGAAAATGAACACATGTTTAAAGGCAACCCCAGTGGTTTTTCCAGCAAGGTGCCTAGATTAGGTTCATTAAAACAAAGAAGAGAAGTGCATCAGCACTGCTTCAAGTGCACAGTGACATGCGTTTGTTGCAGATAACATGTCACTGCTTCGGGAAAATAATTGATCAGATTGTTGAGTGAAAATAACGATTCTAATTTCGTTTCTTACTGCATGCACTTTGTATTCCATTGTCTGGTTGTCTGTCAACTCGTTTTCGTTTTATATATCTTGCACTCTGCCTAACAGAACTCTTACTTCTTTTTATCTGTTTTCAAGAAGAATGCAGAACTTATAATGGTGACAAAACAGCATGTAGGTGAAGTGTAGCACAGTTGTTTTCGTGACCACATCTGTTTATGTATCCCGTATGTACTACAACTAAAATGTTGCGCACCCGATCACCCAGACAGTTCAAACACTACAATTATAATTACTTATTCCTCAGATTAAATCAGCTTCCACGATAACTGGAGCTGCAGAAGGATGCAGGCAGAAATCGTGATGGGTGTGCAGTTTCAAATTACTTCCACTCAACAGTGGAGGAGAACGGGAGACCATGAGAGCGGGGAGAAGGGAGCTTCAACACACAGGGGTGGGGAGGAGGTGGTGGTCCCTAGGAGATAACGAAACTTTGAATGGTGGAGAACCTTGCCACAAAGTGTGGCTTCACGGCAGTGTGTGCTACTGTGAAGCCACACTTCATGGCAAAATTTGCATATAATCTGCACCCCCACTTTACTGTTCAATTTTTTGAAATTTTCATGCGGGCTATATGTGCCAAAATAAGCTAGCTGTACTAGAAAGCTTTGCACTCAGCAAAACAATTGGAAGTAAAATGAAACGACAAGCACCTTACCTTATAATAGGACTGTTGGCTGTGTAACCGTCATACTCGGTTGACTCTTCGAGCGCATTAAAGTCAAAATTCTGCAATAATAAAGAAAGATGCAAAACCACTGAAATTAACTTGTGAGTGATTAAACGATTGAACATATTATAAACTCATTGTATACCATTAATCCTATGGTGTATGTATGCAGTTAAACCACAATACAATGAAGTTGGTAAAAATGGCACTTCATGATACAGTCAATCCCGGATACATCGAATTCAAAGAGGATTGCAAAATACCTAGTTTGATACATTGACGATTCAAAATAAAAAAGACGCTTACCTGAAGCTTATCTAAGATCTCCGCAAATCTGTGGCAGTTTCTCGAGATTGTGAAAAGCGGGACATACAAATTTGCTTCTCTAAGGCCAAGTCAAACGCTCAAAGGTTCACTTAATTTTTGCTCATGAACGCTGCAAGTCACTTGCGCTGCAAAATGGTGTATGCAACACTAATTCCAAAAGCCTGCATTGCCTGGGCATGAGACTGCGGTGCGCCTCGCAGACGTCCAAGTACTTGTAATGCATTTTTATCGAGGTAGAAATGGATACACCACAAAAGCAAACTAGCCTGCATGGATACATGCTGTGCCCCAAACAATGCACTTGTACTGCAAATCACACGTGAACATGCCTGGCCGCGAGTGTTGCAATGTGCCATTTGCACCAAATTCACAAGAGAAAATTTTCCTTGAAATGTAATTTTCTTTTATTGATCCATATTTTCTTTTCCTATACAAGAAACCAAAGGTTCCCGAACAAAAGGTGCTTCCTTGCACACTTTTTTTGTACAGTTTGTACGGGCCGAATAAAAACTGTACATGGAGGAAACGACACTATACAAATCAGGTACATATTTCAATTTCTGCTCACATAGAGAGAAAAAAAAAACAGTGAACATAAAAACTAGCAAACGAACAATAAACTCAGTTGGTTCCACTAGCTAGATGGTTTGGCAAGATCCAAAATGTAACAGCCCAACTTGGGACAAGAACATGAACTGAAGAGCAAACACTTGTCTTTCTATTCTTTGGTTCAAGCCTTCGTACCATGTCATACGGTCCCATTTTGTTCGCACCGAGGTGTTCAGAATATTTAAACGATGAGCGAGTGTTTTTGAAAGCCTAAATATCATCCTGCAACACACAACAGCAAGAGAAGAATAAAATATTACCTTGCTGCCGCAGACAAGCAGTTCCACTTCCTCTGGCCGGAAAAGCATCTCCAAGGGTGAGTCATCAGTCACGAGCAAGAAACCACGACGGAATGCACGGAACTGCTTCTCTATGCTCTTGTTGAGCAAAAAGTCTGTGTACAGGTCAACAAATTCCTGTTTGGGAACAGAATAAGAAAGGAGTAAGTTTACTCCTTGTGCACATTAGGCTGACCTCTATACTTTAAGATGTAGCTGGCATGCCTTCATGCCATAATTTAGCATACACCTTGCCTCTACAGTAAGAGCACGAAATCAAAAACACACACAAGAATAAATTAGTAAATAAAGCACCAGCTTTATGTTGGCTGCAGTTGGCTATTTGGTTGCTTCATCATAGCTTCCAACACAGAATATGGTGCCACTAACCCATTTGTTGTCCTGGTTGACTAGAATGGTGTCGCCATTTTCCTTCAGGTCGTGGGAGAGCACGGTGCCAAACACATCCTTGTAGGTTATTCTAAAGCTTTGTACAAAAACTTCTTCCATGTCATCCCCTTTGTAGTCCAGCAGCTGCTGCAAGCCATTTGCTAAGCTCTGCATAGACAAGAATAAGAATTCAAATCAAATGAGTTTTACTTTTCTTTTAGAAAGAAAGAGCTGCAAGGAGCTGCTGATTTCAGCACCTTGATGAGGTGGCAGCCCAAATGTGTAGCAGCAACAGGCACAACACACAGATGAGATGCACATTTGCTAGAACTCTTCCCAAACACTATTTTTAAGGCAACAATACAAACGCACCCTATAAGACAAGAGATCACTGTTGGAAACTGCAAATTATATTCAATGCATAAACAGAAACACACTGTGGCAACACAGTAGTACAGGAAATACAGTAGAACCTCATTCATAAGTTTTTGAAAAAGAAAGAGACAGGAGGATAAATATACTAACCAGGAAAATGTATGATTCAAAGTCACTAAAATATTTGACAGACTGAACTGTAGTTGACATCTAAGTAATGCTAGCATTGTGCAAATCATTGCAGCAGGAGACTGAAACCTGCTGAGCTGACGGGCCTGAGCAGCTGTCATTTTTGCAGATTCGCATGTTTGCTCAAGTTCGGCCTGTGTCAGCAGCTTCTTCCAGTGGGGGCGTTCCACGCAGGAAGTTTTGAAATGCCCACTAGGCACGAATCATGGCAGCATGAGACTGGTGGGGCCCTGCAGCTAGTGGAGCCCAAGCGACCCGAGATGCCCATAGTTTTCTATTGCATGGTGTTTTAAGGGGAGACACTGGTTTGAAATATTTTTTTTTAATTTTCAGTATTTCCAGCTGAAATTTTTATAGAATATGTATTTTTCACAGCTGAAAACAAATATGCAATTAGATTTGGGCTATCATTCCCACATTTCAAAATATTGACTGTTTCATAAACTTACATTCTGCCCAATCTTTTGACAGCTTTCCCATAAAAGATTGCTATAAATTTGTATGACAGCGCTCTATAGAGACCAGGGAGTGCAGGGAAACCATAATTTTATTTTTAGCTTCATTGGTTCAAAGTTCTGGCCTTATCAAGTATACTCATCGGAAACCTGAAACTTGCGTAATTTTACTGTTGATTAAATCATTGTTCTAAATAAAAGTATCAAAATTTCTTGGTTTTATTGCACTAATGAATTGTATAAGCTTTCAAATGCTGCAAGAATTATCAAAATCCAACCGCTACATCAAATGATACTGTGGGCAATAGCCTAGGATGTGATAAAAAATGTTGTTTTGAGAAAACGAGAAAAGAAGTTTAGGAACATGGTGAGCATTTTATTCAATAGGAGAAGGTATTAATCAGTGTGGTGACGATGCTAGAAGCCACCAGGAACGTAGTCATGATCATTTTCCTTGGTGCGCTTTCTTTTCATTGCATGCCTGAAGTTTTCAGCATGTGCATGCTTCTTATCGGATGCCACTAGTCGGCGACTGTCCTTTTCTGAACATCTTTCAGAGGCTACGGCATTCTGCTGCAGGTGCAGTTCATTTAGTATCGCTGCATCTGCTCTCCCTTTGCCTGCATTAAACCTTGCGACTGCTTCGGCCACAGCAGCTTCCACAGTGAAAAGGGAGGCATGTTTGCTCTTTGACACGAGCGACCAAATGACAGAGTGCAGGCTCTCGTTCGGGATTTGGGTTTTGGCTCGCTGACAACGCTTCAGCAATTTCTTGTCAGAGAGTCGCGTATACACAGGCCGCAAGGCATCAACAACATGCTCCGGCAGGTTGTAACGGTGCTTTGGAGGAGTCTCCTTCTTGGCAACAGCCCTGTTGTACTTGCACCAAGATTCTTCACCACTTGGGCAATGCAAGTGATTTGGGCTTGCATCAGTAGATGCTACGTGATAAAGAGTTGCCCAAACAGCATTATGCATGGCTTCGATGTTTCCTTGAGTTTTCAAAGCCCATCCATAATATGTAGTGAGCTTCGTGACCAGCTCGCCCGTGAGTTTTCCTTTACCGCCAAGGCTCGGCTTTCCGTCAGCTCTTTGTTTCTGCAGGAGGTTTCGAAGAGCTGTGCCCATGCGCTTATGCACATGGTTGACACAGTCCTCTTTTTCTATTGGCACAAAGCCATATACCTGTGCCTCTTGCAGGCTATTGAAGGCCCGGCTGTCTCCATCACATAACATGGTTGTGTAGCGGAGCCCATGCCTTTCTAATGAGCGGCCAAATAAAATTTGTGCCGCTTCCACCTCCATTTGGCCTGGCTTACTGGAGGTGTTCTTTTGGCATCTGTGGTCAGCTAGCCACTCGGCATACCTTGGATCGTCCTCCTTCGGCCCTAGCTGGCACCCCAAACAGAAGTTCGATAGGACGACGAAGTCAAGCACGTATCCCGTAAATAGCTCGATCACTGTCCCAACACAAATATGAGATGAGTGGCCCCTGGTCAACCAAGTCCCATCAAAGGAAACAGCGATGTTTCCAGGATTTCCGTAGTCCAGATCGGCATACAGTGTTTTCACCGTGCTCGCGCAGTCGTCAATAACGAACGCGGCAGCCTTCTGCGAGGCAGGGTTCATCTTCAATTTAACATAATCTTGGTAGGTCTTCGTATGCATGCCTCTCCGCGAAATATTCAGAGTGGAAAATATATCGTTTAGCGCAGTTTGTCCGTTCCCTGTGCTCATTGCCGCGCGAACCGCGAGCACGTTGACTTCGAAAGGGCCGCGCGCCGCGTCCCCCCCTGCTCTTGGCGAGCTCCATACAGTCTTCAGTTCTCCGCACTCATCACAGGTCAGCACAAGTTTCGCGGCGATACCATATTCTCGGTCTTCTTTGGAGATGCTGCCAGGCCCGCCACACACACGGCAATTCATGCACTGAAGCAGTTCATTCACCAACGCTAAGCTTACGACGGTGAACGGCGTTCCAGTCGTCGCGGCTCCTTCAGACTCTCGAATAAAAGACCGCTTGCGTCGTGTGGCTGACGTCGACGAAAGGTCTTGCCGTATATCACTCGCACGACACTCGATGGCCACTTTTTCAGCGGCAGAAACCAAGGGAGTGTCGACGCGCACAGCTCGCGTGTGATCTTGGGTCGCCGCTATCGCATCCGCGATCGCGGGTGTCGCGTTCGTGATAGCGCCGGCACAGCCCGCTTCTTCCGTGTTCTCGGCGGCAGAAGGTCTCACTGGTGATATGCTGCGTGCCCTCGGACGCCGTTTTCGCTTCTTCCCGAACGCATGAACCGTCCGGAACTTCCGATGACCACCTGCCATCGCACCGCTGTCTAGCAGACGAATCCATTGGCATCCAATAGGGAATCAGGAACTGCCCCACGTGATAGAAACGCACCAATAATGTGCGAGTATGAGTTTTTTTTTTATGCGTGATAGCTGTGCCGTTGCCAGACGGAAAGCGCTCTTCCACTAGGAACAGACAATAGAAGAATGCGTCTTTCAAATGAGACCAAAATGGCCGCGCTACTTGGCGTGGCTCTCAGGCGTTGCGGCGTTGAATATGACCGTTTTTGAGGTGGTTTCGCGAGCGAAAATGGCCATGAAACTGACTTTGAGACCGAATAACTCGACTAATGCGCATTACATTGCTACAGTATTTTAGGAACAGTTTCTTTAGGCCTTATTAATTATGAAAAAAAATACTTCAAAAAATCGATTTTTTAGAATTTTTTTGGCCTCCCAGACCCGTGTCTCCCCTTAAGATGGCAACAGGGCACCAAAACGAGATCAAGCTGGTTGGCAACGCTAGAATACAATGCTGCCTGACCAAAACATGATGCTCACTTCACGATGCCTGTAACGGGGAAGAAAGTTGCGTTTGGTTTATCACTTATTAAAAGCATTAAGAGCACTGCAACCCATGGTCTGTGAAACAGATAGGTGAAGATGCTTATCGCAACAGGGTTGGCAATGACAGCTGGGAATTCAGCTCTGACAAACCAGGAGGAGATTTACTGGTACTGCACTAAGAAACCGAGTGCACGTGAGATGGGCGGGGAAGTATTGCAGGGAAGCTGCTGCAGTAGGCGGCTACAGTTTTTGCCGTTCGCACCTTGAGCTTTTTCTTATTGACATGGGATCTAACGGCTGGAAAACTAATAGGATTGTATCAACGAGGCTCTATTACATGCCCTGAAGCCAATTTAGAGCACAGCTCTTAAGTGGCTGTTCCTGGGTTGAGCATCAGCATTTTTCAGCGTAACAATGCGAATGCACTTTTGTCACTGCTTGCATGTTTATCGTCTTCTTCCACAGCTGGCTCGTCGGTGTCCCTCGGCATAACCACGTGAATGCGTTCGTGTGACTGCTCACACGTTTGTCATCATCTTCCACAGCTGACTCTGATGTCGCTCATCATGCCAGCGTTCCTCTACTACCCCTCGCGCTCGTGCCACTGCTCGTGCTTCGTTGTTGTCTTCTTCCATAGGCGGCTCTGATGCCGCTAATTATGCCAGCGTTCCTGTACTGCCCCTCCCTCAGCGAAAGCACTGACTGCACTGGCCCACTGTCAGTCGATGAAGTAATATCGGTCTCACATTCTTTGCCTCAATATACTGTGAAATGAAAACACGTATTCAGTTGCTCTCAAATTTTACATTAGTGAGTATCATAATCGTCAGACATTTTTTTGCAGAGGTGACAAACAACAATCTCATGTTTCACAAGACTATATGAAAGCACTAGAAGAGTAACTCAGTGTCTGAGGTACAGTCAAACCTCGATATAACGAACCTCGATGTAACAAAATTCACAATGTAGCAAACTATTTCCATTTCCCGATCTTAGCTGCATTGAAAACCACATATTTTCTTTTGCGATTTAACTAAGTAACTTCGTGATGCGATTTCGATTTAATTACGTTTTCGGCCATCTCAAGCATGAACTTGGAGCCTGTATAACTAGTTCACCCAGCAAAAAACTAGAAAAACGTCAGCCGAGACAAAAGTTATTTCAAAGAATATTTTTGCATGAAAAGTTTTAGCGGCGAAATTGCCGTCAAAGTGTGTGTGCCAGTATGCAGTAGGCAGGAAACACCACTGCACCATTTGTCGCATTGGTAAACAACTTGCACAGGTAATGGGGCATGCAGTAGCTCGCAGCGCTCGGAGAAATGCAAGGCCTGACGATGCCTTCTGAATAAGAAGGATGGGGAGAGAGTGAATGCATGTTAACGTGATAAAGCACATGACGGAGAGGGGGGAGAGGTAGGAATACATGCATCTCCTCCTCTTGCGTGTACATTCCATCTGAAGCAAGTGCACAGGTCGAGTTGAAATGGTTTTACACTTTTGTTTTTAATTTGCATGTGCCAGCTGCGGGCACTAAGCGTGGTCAGCCATGGTGCCCAAGATTTATGGCGTCGCGTGATGCAACAGACACAAATCTCGGATGTCATGAGCCCTGTTGTTGCACGGCTCCCGCTGCAATCTTCACCACATGCACTGGCGCCCATAACCGCACTATTATGGCCCGACAACAGGATATTATCCACCACCAGGAATTTTCTGGGAATTTGTGAAGCTGTTTCTAATGCTGAAAATTTCAAAACTCGAATTAACTAAATTTGCGATTTAACAAAGTTTTTCGCTCCAAGTACAACTTCATTATATAGAGGTTCGACCGTAGATACATTTTACATGACGCATAACTATCAAGCATGAGTTTGAGCTCAAATTTTTTTTTCCAAGTGCATGAGACAGTGACAACGCCCATCACCGAAACAAAACAAAATGCACTTCTCATATTTGATGCAACATGCCCCATGATGAGACTTCCGCTGTTAAGAACAATAGCTACTTGTGAACAAAAGCCTACTTGTTTCAGCCAGATTTAAACTTCACCTGAACATCTTTCTTTCTTCCTTTTTTTTGTGTGTGAGCAAGGACATTTTAACTAGTTTTGGCAACTACTATATTTATTCGAAAATAGGCTGAACACGATTATATGTTGACCTCTATATAGTGAACTTGCTGAGAAATAAAGAAATAATTTGAATATAGGTAGGTCCATATCTTCTTTAGAAAAACGAAAAATTGGAACATGGCACCTCTTTATTTACCCTAAGATCGGCTACTAAATCTTGGTTGTCGATGCCTAAAGCTGCATGCACGTCGGAACTGCCAGAGAAGTCATCCTCATGGGACGTCTCTTTGGCACCTCAAACTACGTTCTCCTCGAGTGCCATGGAGTGCGTAGGACATGCAGTATTTCTTATAGTCAGCGTGGATAATCTCCACATTGGCTTTATGATGGGCGCAACGGAGGAACTCCGTTGCTCAGTACTTTCGCTAGCTTTGCTCAGGAATATAGGTCGAGATTCTTTAATAACGAATACAAGTCGACAGCTCACATTGGGCAACATTTTAAAAACAAAGAGTCGACTTCGATTCGAATAAGTACGGTAAGCGAAAGAGCATGCAAATAATTAAAGGTAGCAAGCAACTTGCTCCAAATGTTTGAACCGATGTAGGAATGGATGTCAACAAGTAACAAATGTAGCAACAGTGCTAAACGCAACACTCCATAGCAATATACTTTAGATAAAGCTCGTTAATCCACACTGTGCATGATGTGGCAGGCTTTCTAGGATTCGGAGACAGAACCATGAGGATTTTAGTTTTGCTTTCAAATCCTTCTAAACAAGACAGCATCATTTAAAAAAAAAATGATCAAGATCTTGCACACTAAGCCGCTGAATGCCTAAGAAACTGAGCCAATGGAGGGTTAAGTGTAAGCTTTATTTAGGCTGGCCTCTTCCTCAATCAAAGTTAATGCAAAATGTACAAGTGCTTTTGTTAGGTAACACTGAATTGATATGAACAAAATTGCTTCAATTTGAGTTCAAGAAAACTTTCATCCTAGTGATTACTGAAAGCAAATTGCAATAAAACCTCGTGAATAGGTAGTCACTTAAGTCATTCCAGTTTAAATATAGTCACAATTAGTCCCCCACCCTGTCGCCATTGAACCTAAGGTGTTGTTAAGCCATAGTCGCTTAACGCATGCCAAACAGTGTGTAGTACTTACTTCATTTTTCGGCACATACATGCATGGAATTACTAAATGTCGTGTGCGCTGACCATAGACAGCGAAATTACAGCTTACAGACCTCTCTTGGACTGAAGTCACCACCGATAGTGACTTCAAAACATGCTTACCATGACCTGTTTCCTGTTGCCAAAGCTTCTAGCAGTTCTATGTTCTCATCATAAATGACGACACGGATGATGACCCTTCCATATCCAACACGGCTAGTGGTTTGACTATCATGAGAGCATGTTCACAGATAAATGGGACCTGATGGAGAAACTGGCTTGTGGCCTTGCTAAGTTTGAGGCTGCCATCATCGCTGCAAGTCTGCCACAGCGGCAACTGAAGATTAGGGAATTTTTGCTGCCTGCTGGCAAATAAAACTTGTCTGTATGTGTATTTGGGTGCGAGTTTACAAGTTTTTGGACCAGTAGATCTATATCAGCTCATCTGCCATTGTCAGGTAATTAGTACATAACTTAGTACACACCTCATCCACGTCCCCTGCAAGCTACGTAATAACGAGGTTTCACTGTATATAATTATGGCTGTTAAGGGTCATCCAACTTTTGTGATGTCTGTTGTAGATATCACCGCAATGTTTATTGTGACATTTCTTTTACAGAAGAGGCCCGAAGAGAAAGCTATTTGTCTCCAACAAAGAAGCAATTCCAAATCTGAGACATTTGAGCCATTGTGTAAAAACATTAAATTATGGGGTTTTACATGCCAAAACCACTTTCTGATTATAAGGCACGCTGTAGTGAAGGACTCCGGAAATTTCGACCACCTGGGGTTCTTTAACATGCACCTAAATCTAAGCATTTCGCATTTCGCCTCCATCGAAATGCGGCCGCCGTGGCCGGGATTCGATCCCGCGACCTCGTGCTCAGCAGCCCAACACCATAGCCACTGAGCAACCACAGAGGGTGGCCATTGTGTAGGAAGCATTGTTATTATTTTCGTCACCGCCAACATTTTTGTCATTATTGTTGTCAGGCAAGTTCACGCTGCCATGAGTGGTATGGCGTTCAAGGCTTTCTTTCATGAGGAGCCATCTGCAACATCGTTTTTTTTTTATGTGTTAGCATTAGGAGTGTCAAAGTGTAAAAAAGTGTATGCATGCGAAGTATGGGAAGCTGGTCAAGTGGTGTGCGTGCATGTGTGTGTGTGCGCGTGTGTGCATGTGCACGTGCGTGTATGTGTGTGTGTGTGTGTGTGTGTGAGCATGTGCGTACGTTTGCATGTACTTATTTAATGATCTGCTCTGGACCATTATCAGCAGCACTTCGCTTCTCAAAGAGACAGAATGTGTTGAGTGAACAACACTTTGCACTGTGGTGAACAGGGTTTAAATGACAGATCTGGACTTTAAAGCAATGTGAAGTAATGCCCCTAATGTCTTTCTCTCTCTTTTGCCACTAAATAGTCACTGAATTTTTTCATTTACATTCTGAAAATTTTTACCAATACTGCCAGGAAAAAAAAACTAAAAACAAACAAACAGATTATGTATAGTCTACAACAAAAGAGCAAATATACAACTCTATAATTTCGTAGTAGAAACGTATTGGACTTCTGTCAACTTCATTCACTAGTCTCCAAACAAAGCGGCACTTCTACAAAATTTGTATAATGAAAGAGCTATTTGTTACTTCAAATGCTATCAGTTACAGGTTACAATAGCGACAGTATAGTTGCAGAGTCATGAAGTTGCAAACGTGATGCTCCTATTAATAACTTTCCCACTTTTAGTACATTCATGCAGCCAATCTGAGGACCTTAGAGAAAGCTGCTTCCAATATCGAATTTCAACTCTCATGCAATGAATTTCATTCAAGTCACTGGAGCACAGTCGCCTAATGAGAATATTTGAATATTTCTCATATATTAAAACGACAGCGTTAAGGACCCCTTATTGCAGAAAATCCGATGTCGGCGTCCCACATCCGGCATGGGACGTTGTTTCGGCAAAAATATTTTCAAACCACGCGTACCCAGGCCTTCGATGTGACGCAAGAAATTGACTGAACTAATTGAATTTCCCAAGCTAAAATACGCAGAAAAAATCAAACTGTGACTTAAACACAACCTGCAGACATGATAGCTCTCAGATCGTAATTTGAATATATGAGAAAACATAATTCTGTTACACGAAAACTCAAACAAACCCCTTTTTTAGCGTTTCTACAATGCATAGACTGGAGAGGGCATCCACCATTTGCACATGCCGGCACGTAAATATCTCAGAGTTCACGGATTGGTGTGCCCAGTTCCTTGAACTTTCAGATGGCGCTCGCCTCTGCCGCATCGCGGCCCATACAAGAGGCCGCATCTCTATCAGAAAGCCTGCTTTAGTGCATCGTGTTCGCCGTGAGCATTTCCCGGTAAACATTACAGTTATATACACTGCAGTTGCCGGGAAGCATGAGAACCAGTCAAAGATCATTTAATGGTATCGCATTCCACTCTTAAAGGTGAAGTTTAAGCGTCCTCCAAATTTTTTATATGAGATGAAAATAAGCTACAGCTTCCTCTTAGAAGGGAGGTTTTACCTGCTTTACCTTATTTATATACATGGGAAATGCAGAAATGCTCTCTTTAGCCAACCATTAAACCAATATCAATGAAATTTATTGCACTGCCTGTTTCGTAACAACCTGTTTCGTAACAACTTGTTTCGTAATACGTAATAACGTCATTCTACCACTGCACAAGAAACATCAGTCTGCCTTTTATTTACGCATTATATTTGAATTATATTTGTTGCACTTAAAAGAGAAAGCTGAATTCTGCTGACTACGGGAAGTAGAATGTTGATGTAGGGTCTCAGGGCTTTTACGAAAACTTTTGAAAACTGTCAAGTTAAAAAAAAATAATGCTGACAAAACTTACAAATCAATAACTCTGCACCAGAAACAAATATCACATCTATGTACAGTTGAACCTTGATATAACGAACAGCGCCGTGATCGCGAAATAGTTTGATATAGCCAGAATTCGATATATAAAATTACGTAAAAAACGCATAAAAAACTTCTGCAGCTCAATCAATGAACCAAGGGCATGATCATGTATTGTTGTTCGGAACGTGCGTTCAGTTGTGCTGTGTGCAATTGGCCTAGGCCGCGCAGACTTCGTCCGCGGGAGCGCGCAGTCGATTGCGCCACACACAATTAGTGTAGGCCACGCCGACTTCGTGAGCCGCGCAAAACTGGCGCAGTCTAGGCCAATCGCACGCTCTGAACAACAATCCCTGATCACGCCCCAATCGTGGCACAGTAAATACTCAATGCTTTACGCAAAGTATTTATTTATTTGGCTGAAAGTACTGCAGTAGTGTAGCCTGCTTCTTATTGACAGCTGCATGCTTAAGCATCGAGCCCTCAACATAGTCTACACGATCCACAAGCGATAGGTCGGTGCGCTCTATTGCGCCACATAGCAGCGTAGAAGGGCCAAAGCAGCTACAGCCTCAGTTGAAGTCGGGAGCGGAGCAACATCAGCGCTTGCGGGATCTACCTCGGCAGCGTCTTTGTTTGGCCACTACTTCTGCTGCGATACAAGTCCATCAATAGAAGTATTTTGAATAACTCTCGATAAAGTATTAAGTGGCATCTGCCAAGGCGTCTAATGAGGGAGCCCAGTGAGCATGCACTGTCGCGTCTCTGTGGATGCAAACCGATAGTTCTTGCGAGACGTGGCAGGTGCAGAGCACGACACCGAGGAGGAGTCAGTGTGCCAAATGCAATGCGTCACTGATGTCGAACTAGCCAAGCCACCGCGTGTGTACGCCGCTACATTCAAATAGCACCCTTGGCACGATCAATGTGTGCAGCTGTAGTGTGCAGCATTCGAGAACGCCCATCACGTCACCGATATTTTCGAGGGTGTTGCGGGAAAGCTCACCACCTGTCCACGGAGCGCATGTGGTCTGGGATGGCAGAGTTCAACATATCCATTTTACATCTGACCCCATTCGAAATAAAAAAATTAAATGTGCATGCGATTTTCCAGGCGATATAGAAAGCATGCGATTTACGCAATAATTCAATATATCCGTGTTTGATATAGTATCGAAGTTTGACTGTAATAAACTGCATCTGTTTTAGCATATCAAGTGGACAAATCTGGTATATGGACGTAAAACTTGCGTCCAATCATTGCAATGCTTATGTGGGTTACAAAGTCCTACTTAAGAGATTAGTGGTAACCAATTAGATGTCTTAACAGCTACCGTTCACAAAATTTAGATATTGTTTTTTACTGCCGAGTTAGCATTGCAAGCTTCGTGTTTCAGTTCCCTAATATGCATCAATTTGAAAAAAAAAATTTGTAATACTGAGGGCCAAAATAAAATCTGCTCCCTGTAGTCAGTACCTTTCATTTCTTTTGTTAATGCATTAAACCACATCGCAATGGGTGGAGTATACGCCAAACAAAACAATTTCACTGTTCCCATGTGTTTAAGTAGGAGCAGATGCGTTAAAGCTGAGACACACGGTCAGCACAAAACAAAAATTCTCTGTGCTCACAGGATTCCAGTCCTGAAGATCATGGAAGGTGCCCCTGCGCCCCAGCAGTTTCCGGTAGACGACCATGGGGAAGTGCACGTCCAAGATGACGTTGTTGTAGATGGCCAGGCCCAAAATGATCCCAATCAATTTGAATTGAGCGTCACTCTCGAAAGACGTCGGGTTGAACCAGTACGTTAGGGTCTCACCGTTCAGAGTGAACATCGCTGAAAGTAGGACCGCCATGCAGCACTGTGAATGGTAAACTCATTCTTTCGTAATACTGAAAAAATGTTCAGACCTGTCAACCTTAAACCTTTTCAGTGCCGCGCCCGAGTTACCTCATTCTGGCATCTGTGCAGACCTCAAACTTAGTTACTCAGACAGAAATTTAATTTGATCCACTTTGGAATAACTTCCGGCAAAGAAAAGGTGGAAATTCCAGAAACACACTGCACTCTAAAACTCTAAAACACGATTCTCATACCTAAAAGATGACACTTAGCACATATCGGGGTGTGGAAACATTAATGTTAAAGTTGGTCTCAACATGACAGACCAACTTCATGACACAATTTTATGACCGTCATGACACAGAGCAAGATTTGATGACATCATGTAGCAATAAGCTTAGACATAATGACATTGCTCATTAAAAAAAAAAGAGTGTTACATGCATTTCTTCTGACAGTGCTTGTGTGTAGCCATTGCAGTGCTCACAGGAATGGAGAGAACCAATGTATCATGACGTTGTGACCCATCCACTTCCCAGATATTGAAACCAAAACCAGTTTATATAAGCGAGTATGTATTATAGTAAATTATTTAGGGTGCTCTGACACTTGCCAATATTTTTGCTCCGTTGTAGAGGGTTTAAACCTTCATTCAACACAAAAACGTGACAAGTAAGAAATGTCCTGCCGACACACCTGAAAGTGTGAAAATTATGCAAAGCCAAAAATTACTACATATTGGTGAAAAATACCAGAAGTTATTTTTTCACTCAAGTTGTTCACTATTTATTTACATAATTCACAGCCTTCGTGCTGCAGGGACACTGTAAACATGCACTCTGTCTATAGTCACAGCTAGAGTGATCTGTGGCACAGACAGACAGAAATACTATTTTTAATATTTCTTAATGAAATGGTCATGCAAAATTTTGGTTGCTGTTGTACATTACTTCTGTGAACTACAGGGCTGTGCCGCATATAGGTTTGAATAACGGAGCAGATTCACAAAATCTGGCTTGGCACATTGCATGGCAAAAGCATTTTTCGTGTTCTTTCAAAATCAGTTTTGCCCTAGACTGTAGGCAAACAAAAAAATTTAAGGCTCATATGACAATTGTAAGGAAGATCTAGAAATCAGCCACTTTCCAATAAAATCATGAAAGCTGGAAAGTACGTTCCTTATCCAGTACTATTCCTGCAGAACAACATATTTTCCCCCTTTTCTCCGTGGCTTATCAACCATCTAACAAATGAAACAACAAAGACTGACTTACCTATGTCAGGGTTGAAGATCTCCTCAACAACAAGCTGAAAAAACTCCTTAGACACACCGCCTTCGTCAATTCCCTGCTCCCCTTCAAACTCTACTACCAGCTGCTTCTTCAGGCTTGACGGGCTCTCCATGGCGACCAACTCTAGCTGCAGCCAGGAAGCCAGAAACACAATGTTTGTAAACTCACTTCCTCAACAAGTATAACAAATTGACATGAGACGGCAGCTTTTACTCGAATTTGCCTCAGCTGCTACGACGCCAGTACAGTGAAATCTCATTAGTACTATGAACTTCATTCTATATTTTCCATGTTAACGAAGGTATAAATGAATTCCCCAAGCAAAAGCCTATCAAACTTTCACGTAAAAATATGTCAGTACTATGAATTTAAAGACAGAATATTTTAAATTAACAAGCAAAATTTAATTTTTTTCTGTTAGTAGCACTTCCAACAGCAAATTTAAAACATGAAATATTGCGCACATTTGCAATCAAGCCATGAAACATTTTGCATGCAGCTATAGTACCTCCATCATTAGCAGCAGATCTTCCTGGATGACTGCGACCCTTATCCGGTGAAGTCTTTGTTTTTATATGTTCTAGGAATAAATCCATTTGCAGATATACTGCTTGTAAACGTATCCAATCTCTTTTGTATAATCTAATTTTGTGTCTTTAAAACAATGATACTTCAAAATAAATAATGATTTTCAGCGATCCTTAGATTCGTTATATCGAGATATCACTGTACAGATCAACTTGCTCAGGATGATGACCAGGAAGCATAAAAATCTGACAATGTTGAATTTTGTAACATCCAGTCTTATTTGGTATGAGGGTTACAATAAGGGTTTAACTGGATCATGTATGGAGGTGTCATGTAAGTTAGGCGCAGACACAGAACGACACATGGAACACTGACACAGAATTGTGAATACGTGCTCAATGTTTTTTTCTGGTGTCCTTGTACCTTGTGCAAGTGCTCCACATGTCCCCTCAAGCTCTTGCACCTTTATTTTTATTTACAGTACACATTTACCGAGTTGATGTAAAATATCTGAAACATATAATGTAGGTAGCATAAAAAGTGCATCAACACAACCTTTTTGCCATTACAAGTGGCAACATTATAATTTGCCTACGCAGTACAGTGAAGACTCAATAACAAAATTGCACTTTGAGCCAATAGCAGGTTGAATCACACGTTTTATCAAGTTTACACATGCACTGTCAGGCAATGCAATACGTTAATTTAATGTTCCTGTAACAGCCCTGTAGTCTAACCTGTCTTGATTGGTAGTAACAACAAAATGAAGCCAACAGACAATGATGCCAATGAAGCATAGTTGAGATTAAGTGCTTTATTTTAGACCAGAATGTAGAAGTAATATTGAAAACAGAACATTGTCACTTACATTTTCTTCATTATTTCTATATTTCAATCAAATACTACAAGCACTATGCCCTATGCCTTCCTTACACATTTTTTGTTATTAATAGCAATAAATCAAGACCCTCAGTTACCCCAATGTTCAACACTCACTGTCCTGAAGGGGAACATTCAAGCAAGACATCAGCACACTACTGAAAAGCAATGCACGGAATAACAGCAAAACAGTGTTGGTAACGTTTTCTTGCACTAAGTTGCCAGGCCAAAGCCCAAAGCAACCAATTTTTAGCCAAATGTCGCCAAGGAGCGACAATGATGAAGGCTTAACTGCAATTTTGTATTTTTGTTTTAATTGTTTCTAGACATCTTCCTCATTATTTTTAAACTGAAGCTTTCAATTGCTTCCTGCTGTGCTGAGTCAACGATCAGAATATGTAAAAGAAAAACAAATACCGTGCTATGCATAGAAAAGAAGCTTTGATGCAACTAGATTACTCTCTTCTGTATGTCTTTAAAAGTCGCAACAAATGGAGGAACATATGAAGGCCCTTGTAATAAAATGAGAGTAAGGTATTGAAATTTGCCAAAGTCCCTGGCTATGTATGTACTAGTTAAAAAGGATGCTAAGGCTAGAAAAAGCAAAGCTATCGTTAATGTGACTAAAAACCTGCTATGCTTAGCGACTTCCTTGCTAAGTTACCAACACTGCACCAAAAGTGCCGCAAGTTTGAGGCAAGCTAGCTGGCTCATTATCACTGCAAAACAAAGGACTCAGCTCAATAACCAGCACTGGAATAAATACCCTGTGAAGTGCATCGTCGATGAGGTGATCGCGGCGCACGTTGAGGCGAAGGTAAGGGTTAGCTGGTGCACCACCCACCAACATTTGAATAACCGACAGGTGTCGTTCGCTATACATGCGGATGCGGTTGTCATAATACAGGCCCAGTGCCTTCACAGCGGGAGTCAGAACAAAAGCGTGGCCCAGGAAGGAGAAGTGACCCTCCTTGGTGTTGGCCCCCCGAGAGTGCACAAACCCTCGGTCTGTTTCCAGCTGCTCACTCAGGGGTTCGTTGTAAAACTCTTCCCATGGTATGAGTGGCTTGCGGCAGTCAGCCACCTAGCGCAGAGAGCATGGAGGCAGAAATTCATGGAATTAGGCCTACGCGAATAGAAAGTCGGGAAGGTTTGTGTGTCTTCATAGCTGACTAAGCAGTGCAAAAATGATGAAACTGAGAGAAGGAGTAATCAGAACCATTAGAGTGGCCTTTGCAATTGCCAAAAGCCAATTTTAGGATCGAAATAACAAAAGTTTGAGCCCATTGCAATGCATGGGTGCTGGCAGGGACCTTCGGTAGGGATTGAATAAACTGAAAAATCGAATTGACTCTAGAACTCTAAAACAATGAATCAACGGAAGTCTACTGTACTGGGTTTAACTTTAACATCATGAAGTTGCTCATTGGGCTATAAAGGCTTCATTAGTATGTGCTACTCTTATTAAAGAGAACACCAAATTAGTATGCCAGCACTGATAACAACTCAGTTCGTTTATGAAGATGTGGAAACTATTCCTTATCGATAGAATGTCTGTAACACAGACATTCTTTTTCTAAATAAAGTTTACCACCACTACTGTAAAATAGAATTAGGTGCTTTTTTTCCTCTGAAGCTGAAGGAATAGTAAAGTTGTCCTAAATACTACTTATGGGTTTTTCAGTTTAATAATGGGCCACACTATGGTTAATGGCACTCTTCTGTTGATTAGGAAGTTTTGCTTTCCCATTTTCTTTCAGAAAACAAGAGGGCTTTCTTTATGGCAGGTGGTTTATGTGGAATATCATCAGCTCGTTATAATGCCAATCTACTCAACAGACAAAAGCAGGGAATGCGCATCACATCACTTGGCACCACTCCGTGTGGTCATTAGCACCGCACGCGTCGCCCACGGCTGGCACCAACGGTAAGAGCTCTCAAATTGGGATGCCCACGGCACGCTTACGCAACATCCCCCCCCCCTTCTTTTTCGTCCGTGTTAAACTGCCACCTGCAGCAGGGGTCATCACACCGTCGCACAATACTTTTGAGCTCGTCATGTAACTCCAAAGCTAGTCTTGTAACATGTCGCTCGAAGCTGTGAAAAGAGACCACTAAGCGCCTACAAACGGCGTTCAGAACGAGGGGCCACCATATGGTATTTTGCAAAGATGGTGGTCATGAGCATGCAATGGTCATTCTGTGCACTCACCTTCATTGGCGAGGTGGTTCATCAACTTTATGAGAGTCGTGCAAGCATTGTGGATATATCTGCATCGCTTCGGTAACTGTAACTTTAGTCGCCGACACCTTACGCACCACCGATTAGGCCTAACGGGCTAGACAGTGTGGCCAATGTGGCTGTGATGAAAATTCGCTGCCGGCCAATGTGATAACAGGCTGCGAACCAGTGCGAAAAGCTTCTTGCCAACATGTTCATATGGGTGGCTTATCAGTGAACGGTCACCAAATCACGCGTACAGGTTATATTAATGGCCCTTGAAGCGACATTCGGGTTCACGGTTGACCAGCCAGCAACTACCGCGAACATGTTCACTAAGATGGTTCGTGTGCTCGCATGCGGGTAGAAAGCTCTGAACTGCATGAATTTGCATGCATGAACACTGAACTCGTGTATTCGATGCGATCAGTGTGCCTTCCGGCGGCTAATCAGCCCGATCTTCACACATGCTTCCATGCTTTCCACACGTGCTGCTTTCGTTGTTCTCTCTGTTTCAATCAGTATTGTCGACTGGGTCGAACCATGTACCGATAGAGTATGCGTGCCTTGGGAATGCAGCGTGCGTCAAGGTAACAATATTCAAGGAATTGCAAATTAGATATTCGATTTCCAAATCAAATTATTTGTACGTTCAATAGTCAATTTGAAATGGAATATTCAGGTATTCTCACACGCGTAGTAAAAATTGTTTTCTAAGCACGACTCACACTGCCCATTAAAAAGAATTTGCCAACTTTGTTCTGTAGAGACACTGTGTAAATGCCCACCGCTCTATACATTCTCAGCAAAAATAATATGCGTTAAAGAGAAACAGAAATGTTTAGACATACTTTTGTGAAATATTCATGTAACAGTGGCCGAAATTTTACTGCCATTTTACTGCCACTGCTTCCAGTGGTTCCAAATAATTGAGCAGGTTCTCAAAAGTCGGGCTCTGAAAAATCGCTCGATGACTATATTTGCATTCTGTTGAGATCAGTTTTGCCCTATAGAGGACGCGAATTAAAAATTACAATATTATTGGCATCAATACAACAACCATAAGCGACCCTTAGAAATACTGCATTTTTCAGTAAAATCATAAAGGCTGCCATGTATGTTATTGTAGTGAAATGAACCTCTACATGTGCTGCATTTTTCATGAGGCCATCAATGCCTCACAGGCACTCACTGGAGTGATGATCTTCGAATGATGCACAAATCGTATATGGCACAGCCAAATATGACACTTCTCTTTAACCAGTAAAGGTACTATGGTGATGTGTGGTGAGTAAAGGTGGTATTCCCTGGTACAGTTTTTCAGTACCAGGCTATAACATGATGGCATAGTTCCCATTTAAAAGAAACAGTTGAATGAACATACCACCTCTGTCAAAAGAAACAAAGCCAATCTGTGCATGATCACATCGAACTCTGGGCCATCTAGTCAGATTTCTGTTTCAACTGCATTCCTTAAATGCTTTGGTGTGAAACATTTGCACTTGTCTCCCAAAGCAACCTTATTTATTGCCTAAATAAAACCAATTCTGGCTCTGACAAGTTTGATGTGATGGAGTCAGGGCTCAACAACAACCGAGTTCCTAGTGGCTTTATTTTTGCTGGCAAATACTGCCGCACGATTCATCAAAACAGGTTGAAGACACATGGAAAATGCTGGAATGGCAATACCTTGACACCCAGCAGGTCACACAGTGGGTCGTCCTTGAGCATCTGAGATGGGTCCTTGTGTCGACCATCTTCAGTGGCGAGTACTTCGTCGTCATCATCTCTACACTGCTCTAGCTCACCTCCAAGCACGTTGGACATGAAGAGAATTTTCATAGTCTGAAACCATGGCCAGAGACACAAATTACGCCCTTTCAATGAAACTTGGAAGCATGCAAGGGCGAGACTTTTCGTTAATGGAAATATTTTGTTTAAATACAGAAACACTTGGCACTGTGTACCCTGAAGAGTCACTACAGCTAATCAGAAACTCTGTAGCATAACAATATGAAGGAACTAGAGCCCTGGATACTGGAGCAATAGTGCAATAGCATTTAATTCTACTTGGACAGAATGGAATTTGTGAAATTTGAATATGACCAGAGCGTTTACTCGAGTATTTGCAAAGCACCTCCACAACAATCAGCGTAATCCTACAGTAAGTGTTCTATAAGCTGCGCTAGCTCACTCAATATGTACTAGAAACCTAGCTAATTTCCATTTGGTGCCATATTCTTCAAGAGTGATTCACATCACCATGTTCTTACAGTGCTGTAGACAAGCACTATGTGTGCCAACAAAAAGATCACAATGCAGGCAAAAAAAGCTGACAAACTACGTTGACACTTTTCCACTTCGGACATTAGTCTTTCCGAAGCAACTTTTAAAAACTCCGCTACACCTATTCAGTATTACTTTCCAGGGAATTCAAGTCAGTTTACATACAACAGGCACTGAGTAAAACGGCATTGCACGAAACCAACCTTGATGGAGGCCACCAGCAGCTCATCGTCGGCCACACCAAAGTCTCGGCCAAAGTGTCCCTCAATGACGCGTGCCGTCAGCACCTGATGCAGTGCGTTGAGGGTGTTGCGCAGCCTGTGGGGTGGGCACTGGGCTCCCCATTGCTTGGCCAGCCGCGCCTGGGCTTCTGGCGGCAGCAGGGCACAGGCCCGACACAGGGCGTGCAGTGCACTGCCGCACAGAGGTCCCTCGAGCAGCGGAAGCTCCAGCAACACCACAAACACTGACAGCAAACTGGGGTCCCTCTGGTATGCCTTGTGGTACCTACGACCAGATGGGGCAAGACTTAATTCTTTCGTTACCACACCTATTCAAATTGATCACCCGTGATCGACGCTTTAAATTGTCGATTTGAACATGTTGGAGCTGTTTCTTATCCACTTAAGGCCATCCAGTAGTTAGTACAGGCACTGCACTTTCGTAATTAGTTTAAGTTTACCTGCTCCGGCGATGTTCCGATTTTTGACGGCCCTTTTGGCAAACTAATGTGCTTATGTTGTACCAAAAAGAGGTGTGGCTGTCACCTTCTGCTGCGCTCGAGAAAAAAGCATACTGCTCACGATTATGCCGCACTAGTATCAAAATTTTGTAATGAAATGACACCCAGCAAGCTAAGAATTAAATTATATCGTGTGGGGATGCGCGACCCTCGCGCCTCCCCTGATAGCTTGTTTTCCCGCATAGCCCCGTCGCCGCGTGGGCCGCGGCGTTGGAGTGGTACAAGCGTGGTGCGAGAGATGGCGCGAGCGTCGCGCCGCTGCGCGGTTACTTGGGCGCGGGAGAGACAAGCCACTCTCTCTTGGCTTCGAGACAGGAAGCGACGGATGTGCCGCACGTGCAGCAACGCTCTTCCCCGGCGGGTCGCCGAACAGCGCGGACATTCCGCACGCGCGGCGACCGATGCATCTGCGAGACCGCCTCGCGTGGCCGCCTTCGAACGCGCTACGATTCGCGTGACCATACACGCGAACGACCAGGCGTTGGGATCCAGCATGGGGCGAACATATTCGCTCGCGAGGACGCGGTGAGTCGGACTTCTAGATTTGTCGCGCGCCCATCGGCATGTTTTGTGGATAGCAACTCGGCTAGCAGGCATTGATGTATGAAAGGTGCAATAAATGCCCTTGTGATTGTTTGCACTACTGTGTTGTCGTTCCTTTGTCCCAAGAGTACGGTGTGAGAACCCCACTTCAGACCCCACAATCGCATCGCAATTATATGCAATTATCGCAATTATATGTATATACATAAATAATACAAGCAAGCAGGCTTGTCTCTTGCACATGGTTTCATCACGGAAACCACGTCTACATTTTATGTCATAATACAAGCAAGCTGTGCTTGTACGCGCTGTCTGAAAAAATGACAATGCATTCATGTAGTTGGGCAAACTGTCTCAAAGGAAAGCTAGCTTTACAATTATGAAAAAGGTCTATTGTACAGTAGTCCCTCTAAACTGTATTTTCATTAGAAGAAGGTTAACAGCAGCAGAAAGGAAAGCCAAGCTCCTCTTTCTCAAACTTAGTGCTGATACCCTTCATCACTGGTATGTCACAGACACCATGGATTTAAAAGCATTTTGTTGTATTTGGGCCATTTTGAAGCACGAAAAGTTCCCAAAACATACTGAGTGGTGTTATCTTTCCACCTTGAGAACATAATACAGTCCCACTTTAACAAAAACGATTGACTAGACCTGAGCAGATGCTGTCGAAATTCGTGATGTCGCAGCTTGCCGGTGTGGCAACTTCAGGACTGCGTCACTACCAGTGTTTATTCAAGAGCGACATAAGCATGCTGAAGTTATAACCTGAATTTTATTTGAGAGATCATAAGCATTTTTATAAGTTTTGTGAAGAGATTAGAGAATGACATCAGCATGACGGAAGCTTTGGAGAATTGCTTCGCACTCCTTGCAAGCTCTCACAATTATGTTTCACAGCAAACAGCTTGTCTTATTGCACAAACAGTTATCGATAGAACATTGTGACAAAACATGGTTTTACTTTGTGAATACTGAACACAAAAGGACAGTGATGAACTTAACTGCAGCACAAAGAAGGTGCCTTACTTGAGGCCAATTTCCAGGTTTTCACAGAGGATCATAATGGCATTCACTAATGCGTCGAGAAAAGGGAGGTCTGGTATAGAAAACAAGACATCATAGGACCTCCTGACAGACTCTACATCCACTGGAATATCCTGGTTCACCAATCCATTGAGTCTGCAAGAGAAAAGAAAAAAGAAAAGTAGGTGATCACCTTAAATGCCCGAAAGTGTGCAATGTACTGCACAATATGCGTAGATTCAAAGGCAAAATTAGCTTGAGTGAACTGTAGACTAATTAGAATCAAGAAAAAACAAGTCTTATTTTTTGACTGCGAACCAAAAGGAGAAACTTAGAGTGAACATCTTCTGTGTAAATATTTTCAGTCAAGTCTATGAGGCCTGGGCATTTGATTAAGCAGAGACCTAAGTGAACTACTTTCACTAAAAATGTAAAAATTAAATTCCAGGTCTTTATGTGCCGAAACCAGAATATAATTATGAAGCCCGTCCTAGTGGGCTCTTATGGAATAATTTTGACCACCTCGGGTTTTTTTAACGTGCACCCAACACATAATACACGAGCATTTCTTCATTTCGGCCCCATCAAAATATGGCCGCTGCGAGCGGGATTTGCTTCCATGCCGTTGGGCTTTACTAAATATGTAAAGCAAACGTTTCACACATTGATAGCCTCGATTACATTTTCCACTTGTCTACTAGAAGCAAATACAGTAAGTGGTGCATTTGGTTGGAGAAGGGCGTGTGTACAACATGAACAAGTTCCAAGTACTAGATTTAATACAGTTTATTCCTGTACAGCCACTGTCAGGGTTTTAATTTGAAGAATCAAGACACATACTAAGCAGCTTCATTCTAATAAACAAAGGCTGTAAGGAGCCAAGATTGAAGATCTTGGATGGAAGATCTTGGATGGAAGATGCTTAAGCTAGTACTTTTAAGGTACTCAAACAGTCATTTCCACCACAATCTGCAGGAGAAACGAAAAGACGCTTTAAGGTGTGTTCAGAATAAGTATGACGGAGGCTGTACAGCTGTATAACACTACACTACCTTTCTCTTGGCCACGTGATCACAAGTTCAGCACTGGACTACTTAAATACTGATTTATGCACAATCATTTGTGTCATGTCTTCAATAAAAAGAGCTGAGTGACTGGTTCAAAGTATGTGAAAAAGGTCATTACTGGTTTTGCAAGTCTTACAAGAAAAGAATACCGAATGAAATGCTGCAAGCTGAACATCCCACCAAATATGGTAGTGCCTTCACCAAAGTGGTCATGTGTGGCAACACTCAGAGCGCTAAAATGAAATGAAATGAAATTTAAAACATTAAGTACAGTTAACGTCAAATTTTTCAGACTCTCTACGGACCTTCGAAAACATTCGAAAAATCAGACAGTCCAAAAAAAAAGAATGCATGTCTTTAACTGGCCTCATGAGCTCAAATTGCCACAGCCACATTGGAAATAGCTTTAAAGATCTGCCAATAGAATTATTAGGTGTCTCAGTGCTAGTACTGTGACAGGAGACAGTCAGTGCACAATGTATAATTTATGAACAAATTTTATGTCCTGTGACAGCGGCCCCTTTCTTACCGCTCCAGCAGTAGAGGAGTAAAGAAATCACCAGACACGTACTGCCACCTGACGAATGAAACACCAATTACGCCATGGACAAGCGACTGTCGCCTGAAACGCTCAAGTAGTGAACAAATACCACAAGGACGAGCTGCACTCATCCTTAATACTTTGGAGACGCATTGGTGATCATCCAAAACAGTTAATGGGTTAATGTGCACCTAAATCTAAGTACACAAACATTTTCGCATTTCACACCCATCGAAATGTGGCCACCGCAACCAGGATCAAAACCACGACCTCAAGCTCAGCAGCACAACTTCATAGCCACTAAGCTACCGCAGCAGGTGTCAATTGAAATAGAGCAACATTGAGTATGCAGGAGGTTCAATTTGCCCACAGCGCAATATCAGATGCTTTTTTCCCTTCACACCCACTGGACAGAACAGGCAAGAACAAGTTACATACACAAATGAGTAAACTGTGAATACAGGGGCTATACAGCTTTTCTGCAAAAAGAAACACCATTGTGTCAGTACTCACTCCTTTAACATAGCTGCAACATTCCTAGATACACCGTCAGGCACCGCTTCCGACAGACCGGCCTCCACAAGCATGTCATCACTATCGTGGGCTACTATTCCACCTTCCAGTTCAAGCGAGTCCTGGTCCTTGTCCATGTCACCCTCCATAGTTCGCAGGTCTTCCTTGGTCAGGCCTCCGTCCTCTGAAGAAGGCGACAGCCTCCGTGGAAAGCTGCGTTTGAGGAACTTCTCTCGTGAGAACACCTGGCCTAACGCATGGATGAGGGGTGTGTAGTTGCCGCAGGAGCGACATTCAGACACCAGGCCAAGGAGGAGTTCCTCAGTCAGCATGCGATATGTCCGTGGAGCCTTTGGAGCCATCTCTGCTGGTGCTGTTGTTCCAGAGGTGGCTGTCAGAAAGCAACAATTGTTTTCTGGCACATTGCACCATGATTTCCTTCAAACATTTTTCGTGCTCATAATCTGATCATGTTTTCCGCTGGTCAATCTGGAGCAAAATTTTTGGCTCCGAAGTGGCGAATCCAATTTCTACTCATCGATCTGAAGCATGTTCGCGCTTTCCACTGGTTGTTGTGGATCGACTCCCCTAGCTTGTTCTGCTGCCAAGGCGCGGGTATATTGCTTCCGTTTTTATGTGAGCAACATTGTCCCTGCTGTGGGACAGCGACTTTTGTTGCCATGAAATCGTGCAGAGTGGAAGTCAAGCACTGTTTTGAGAATCGCTTTTCGTGACATGTGCACAACAAGTTCCAGTAATCCACTGTGGAGCACTCTTGCTCTTCACTGGCAGATTCGCACTGATGAAATCATAGCACTCGCTGCAGTATTTCAGCAGCTGCTCCAGAATGACCAGAGGAAAACACCATAAAAAAAGTGTCAAAGGTACAAATTGTAATGGTCAAAATGTATTTTTATAACGTGGCACTCTCAATGTCACATTTATTAACACTCATAGGGGTAGGTCTAGTACGCATACACCAATACCCAAGAAAGCAAACGGGGGGTGCAGCAGCCACCATAGCTCAATTGGTAGAGCATCACACACGCCAAGCAGAGATTGTAGGTTCAATTCCCACAGGCAGCATGGTGTCATTTCGTTCACTTCATTTTTAGTTTCCTTATAACTTCTACGTTTCAATTAAAGCAACAGTGAATTTTTCATATCCTTTCATTGGCTTCATTGTCTGTTGGCATCATGTGGTTGTAATAAACAGGAAATGGAGCCCCTCAGTTCCTGTTATCCACATTTCTAATAAAAATAAAAGATGCAACTACAGGCAGTACATAGATATCTCTGCAAGAAACACTACATTTCATACATTTTTCTCACTGAATATCACTTGACTCTGTGCTGAGGCAAGATAACAATGGCTATGGGTAGAGACAATGTGTTCAAGCTACACTACATTTAAAACAACATCTTACAGTGTTCCAACCTACTGTAAAGTAAGGCAATGCACCATGGGCCAGATCAACTGCCCTGGTGGAGCTCGTCTGGAGCCAGTGAATTTGAGACTTGGTGACTCTAAGCATGTGAAATGCAATGCGACAAGGAATTTCTCACTGCTTCTCTTTTTCTTCGTATAAATCTACTGGCTAAGTATTACTTGCCAAAGTCAGATATAGATGAGCATGTGACTGCACATGGTGCTTGAGCATGTGACAAACAGGAAGCTAAACATAATTTGGCACTGAAGTATCGCTCACCAGGCTTTTCCTGTGGGGAAAGGGTGTTCACACTCGTCAGCTTTTTCGGCAGGACTGTTAGTGGGCTGCTATCATTGAAGGTGCAGTACAGGTCAATTTCCATGTCCTGAGGGCGTAGGTCATCTCTTAAGCTTGAGGCTGCAAGAACTGTTGTGGTGATGCTTGCACCATTTGCTAAAGAAAGGTAAAAGGAAATGAACAAGTTCTACATTGGAACATGCCAGCTGCTTCCGTGAAGATTAAGTAATCCTTAATAAAAATTTTGTAGAGATAAGAGAGTTTATTGCTTCAGCCACACACTATTTGCACCAACAGCCATCCGAAATTGTCTGATAATCATTGATTATGTAGGCCGCAGCTTTGGCATCGTAAGAAATTGGCAAAAAAATTTTTTTTTCAATCATATTTTCAGTTTCTATAGCTCCTTTTTATCTGATTCCGAAATATTGTCACTGAAAACCGTGGTAGAAGAATATGAGAGATGTATGAGCTGGCCTCCAAGCGAGAGAGAAGACTCACTAATGTTGCGCGCTTTCTGGGACAGATGCCATGGAAGAGCAGGGGCCATTTGTCAGGGTGCCCCTGGCTTGGCACATGTGCATTAGGAAAGCACACCCTAGTAAGTGATAAAATGCATTCCAAAGCTTATTTATGTGCATTTTCTTTTTTTTTTTCCGAGTGCCAGTTATGGATTGTTTATGCAAGATAAATGTTAGGCTGCTTTGAATTGGGCATAAATGGGCATCAAAATAACATATAGGTATACAGGCTGCTGATCCACTTGGCGGTTTGTAGTATGTATGTTAAATTACCCCCCTATGAAATAACTACAACCGAGAAGTGAAGCTGGAAACACAAATTCAAAGCAGCCAAATGCCTATACTAAACCCTTAATCACATGACAGTACCGGGAGATTGCAGAAAGACACGTTCTTAAGCATATCAGTGTTGCTGTCTCAGGCAGGATTATTCTGCTACGAGAAGGAGCAAAGGGCACCTTGTGCACCACGTCAAATGCGTATTTGTGCGGACTGTCAGCTAAATCAATGGCAGTTTCTCTTTTTGCGCTCAATAGTGGCTCCCACAGCTTAAATACCCCGAAAAAGCCTGGTCAACATTTATTGATTTTCTGTGTTATACCCATAGTCTATCCCGTGTTGTTGCACAGATTTGAACCCCTGAATGCTGGGAAACCTGCACGTGCTGCTGTATGAGGCATTGGCTCAAATGTCTTCTTTAGTGATGGATAAATGAGTGCCCCTCAATCAACCAAGTTGCAAATTTTCCTTTTTGCTAGCCACCACCGCATCCAACTTTTTTATTCATGCACGGTTACACTCACGCACTTTCTACGAGGGTGAGCCTGTTGCAAAGTTTGCACACATAGCAACAAAATTATACCATACAGGCATTTTCCTGTATTTGCGATAACGAAAGTAGTATCAATCATGTTGGAGTTGAACTTATGTGATTAGATGGAATGAGCTAAAACCATTAAAACATTCCTTTGAATGAAATTCGTTTAGTCATTTGGTCATTGCTACAAAAGGACGAAAATGTGCCACTGAATGCAACAGAGACATTATGTGAGTGATGCTAAGGGGTAAGCCTCCATGCTCCACAAAAGACAGCCATCGACAAGATACTATGCAAATACAATTCTGGAAACCATTGTGCTGTTGCAGGATATTGTGCAACATTTGGTCTGCAACCTGGCCAACATGCTCTTCACAGAGCAATGCAGAAGGATGTCTTGGGGAAAAAAAGGCAAGGAAAGCACTTCAAACTAAAAGCAAAACACTCCATTTGATAGGACATCAGTGACTACAACCCTGGTGCCTTTTGATAAAGAATATAAGGTACAACTATGAAAGCCATTTTCTCAAAATCACTTTTCTTACCTCAATCTTGGCAGCGCATGCCATAGCCATTAAACTACCATGGCAGGTCAAAATGCACCGACATTACACTTGATGCAATATTTCCAGGCACCGTTCTTTATGCATTGTGGTAGAAAACTATGCAAAAGAAACCTAGCAGATGCACGGCTCACCACTTTTTTCACTTTGTGTTATTGTTTCGGAGACAATGGGAGATCGGTTTGCAGTGCACTCAGAGTCCAACTCCATTTCCTGTGACGCTCCAGCAGGTTCCGCTGATGTCGCACCTTCGCCGCATGCTGATGTGACATTGCTACACTGATCACTTAACCTACCTGCAAGAAAGAGCGATGCAAAAAGAAAACAAGAAGTTAGAAAAGGAAGTCAGAGGGCCTTCAAAGCAACCTTAGTGTAAATATAAACAGCAACAGCTGTTCACTTGCTTGTCTTCTGCAATCGTCACAACTTGCTGCTATAACTTATTACTTTTGTTACTTTGTTGCTATGGTTACCTTAAGCATAGCTCAAAACCAGGAAGGGAAGCAGCTTCGGCTTTTGGCAGCAACAATGAGGTCTTTCTTACATGGCCCTTTGCAGTTCTCTTTTTTTTTTTTTTTGCAGACTAAGTGGGAAGGCCCTAAGTGGGAAGTTGCACTGCACTTGGCACGCTTCTTGAAGTGGTTGCATTAAAAGGTAATGTAGTAAACCATTGTTGCACTCTCAAGGAATTGAGGCTCCCTAGTGTAATTACTGGGTGAACAGCTACTTCATAAAGAGATAAAAATGAGACAAATTTTCTGTCAGTACTCCTTCAAGGACTGGTAGTGTCTTAGGCAGCAACTTACATGAAGATGCTTCGGTCGCAAGCTCTACAGTGTGGTTGGAGGCAGCTCTGTCGCAGAGTGCCGCCTTAGCCATCATCAGATGGAGGGCTCGGGCGGCAGCCTCATTTGGCGACAGGCGATGCAAGCGGCCGCTGGAAGCACAGTTATCGTTGGAGCAGCCCTCACGACCACAGCCCTCCGTCAACTGGTAGTAGTAACGCTCTATGAGTTCTTTTACTGCCAGCTTCCTACAGGAGAGAGATGACACAGGTGTCAAGTCAAGACTGTTGGGAACTCTACACAAGTTTGTTGCTAATTGGAGTGAGCATGCACATAATAATGAAAATGAGAAGAAAAAAAGGTAAGTCTTGCATTTGACGCTGCACTGACATTCTATGCACACAAAGTCAGAAGTGCAATTTTTCACATAGAACTACTTTTCAAGCAAACAAGCATTAAACCAGAAGAAAATGGTACACAGATGCAAAGCACATGTTAGAAGTTTTGTGAAGTGAAGCTTTCGTGAGGAGGTTCTCTCGTACACACTTTCTACACAACGTGGCACACACGCCAATAATCTCAAAGAGGTACCTGACATTGGCATGCAAAAAGTATGGGCGGGATTGTGACCTAAGGTTACAGCAGCAGGCTGCTGTGCTTGGAGATCTGAGGTTCTATCCAACTATCAAACACGTAATTTGTTTTCTTTGTGTGAGCTATGTAACAAGACCACAGCAGCAGCCACAGACAAAGTCTGAGAACCTTTGCTAAGAAACAAAAAATAAATGCCTGCATTAATGGGAAATCTTATGAAATGCATTCCTTGTTCCAAAACTGTACACTTTTGTTAAGGTGGGCTCGGTTAGGTTACATTTTTGGATATGAGGAACAATGCATGAAAGTTTAGATGGTTTAACATAGGCTCAATGCACAAAAAGCCTGCTTAGCACACACCACGAAAGTGGCCATGGCCATGGCCATGGCCCGCAGTTGCGGCATCTGCTACTCAGCTCATGGAAAGGCCCGGATCGGAATACCTTGCACAGCGAGGACATTGCATAGGAGATACAAAAACTGGTAGTGATTACACATGATGCAACTTATAATGCCCAGAACACTTTGCTGCATTAAAGGGAGACAAACTCACACAGTAAATCAGTTTCAACTGATCAAATAGTGTTTGAAAACCATATCTTTGTTGATTTCGTGTTATAAGACATTGATGAGGTTGATCACTGATTAGAAAATGAAGGTAAAGGCTTTTTTTTTTTTATCTTTGCGCAATAACACCAGCGCTGGTACTTCAGTGTGATTTCATGGATCTCAATGTACTTTATCATATGCGGACTGTTGCAGCTCGGTAAAAGTTCCTCGAAATTGCGAAGCTCAGTCTTTGGAGCCTTTAGAACACAATGTAGTATGTATTTATAAACAAAACTTTACCTAGGCCCAAGCAAACACTGTCAAAATCTATGATGTCACAGTGAGCTGGTACGGAAACTTCAAGGCGGCGATGCCACCTGTGTTTTATTTTTGCACGCTTTCTGGCTTACCAACCATCTTGTCAGGATAAAAGTGGCTTTATTTGGTATTATATAAGGGTAATTTACTGATACACTAAAATTATCTTTCTTTTTAGTGTCCCTTTAACATGAAGGCACTGAATTTTTTTGCCAGGCAAGGAGAAATTGTGGCTTTCGTTAAATTTAAGCTAACTAAAATATGAGGTGCTACATGCCTGATTATGACACATGCCTGATTAATTATAACTACCTGGGGATTTTTGAATTCTGTGATTTTATGTGCCAAAACCACAAATTGATTATGAGGCATGCCATAGTGGGGGGTTCCAGAATAATTTTGACCACCAGAGGATCTTTAACATGGCCCCGCTGCACAGGACATGGCGGTTTCTGCATATTGCCCCCATCGAAATGCGGCCGCGACAGCCGGGATTCGATCCCATGTCCTTGTGCTTAGCAGCGCAACACTGTAGCCGCTAAGCCAGTGCGGCGGGTCCCTGAGGATCTTCAACATGTACCCATTGCACAGCACCATGGGCATTTATACATTTCACCCCCATTGAAATGTGGCCGCCACTCCACAGCTGGCATTTGATCCTGCGACCTCGTGCTTTGCAACGCAACATCGTAGCTGCTAAGCCACCACAGCGGGTCCCTGGGCATCTTCAACGTGCACCCAACGCACAGTACAATGGCGTCACACATCTCGCCCCCATCGGAATGTGGCCGCCGTGAATGGCAATTGATCCCGCAACCTCGTGCTTAGCAGCACAATGTCATGGCCACTAAGCCATAATGTTGCATTTCCGCTTTTGTGACGGCACACAGGTTTGCACAGTGCCAAAAAGCAACGATTCCTCAATTTCTGAAGAGTGCATAATATTTCTTATCCTGCAAATTAAATAAACCTATCTTTTTACAGCTGCCTTTTGGTTGTAATGCTGTTTCATTTTTTTTTGGCATGGATATTTGGTTACACCAGTAAGAGTGAGTTTTGCGGATCACTTTTGTTAAGCGCAACTTCTGATAATGCAATCAAATTTGAATTAATGAAATTAAAATCTGGTGTTTTACATGCGGAAACCCTGATTTGATTATGAGGCACACTGTAGTGGAGCAGTCTGTATTGATTCTGACAATGCAAGATTTTTTTAATGTGCTCCAAATGCACGTACCATGGACATTTTTATATTTCACCCCAATTGAAATACGGCCGCGGCGGGTCGGGTTTGATCATGCGACCTCATGCTTGGCAGTGCAATGCCAAAGCCACTAAGCCACCATGGCAGGTAAACAAATTTTTACAGCCCCTTTGGGTTCGCTTAAACGGGAGTCTATAGTACTGAAAGTGAAATGCGAGTGTCACCAAGTTTGTATATTTAAGCAATCCTTCCGTAAAAGGCTCATGCTTAATAAGACCTATATCACATTTCTTATTTATAGGACTAATAAATTATTCTCACTATTTTTTTTTTGGTGCTTTCAATAAGAGCATTTGAACAGGGTTAGACATGTTGCATGTACTGCATTCAGGACACATACATGTTGTGAAGTCTCATGTGGCAATTTGAACAAATGTATTTGAAGTTCAGGTGTTTTTGAAGGGGCATATATATCTAAATGGAATGATTACAGAATGATACAACTGAGACTTTTGAATGCGTTGCATGTGCATGATCAACCATGACACAGCATTGCAGGATCCAGTTTAATAGGTGTGCTTAGTATCTCCACTCCACGCTCAAAAATGATAAGGCTATTATTGCATAACAACTGTACATGTCGAGACCGTTCACAGTTATGAAAGTTGGATCCCAGAACATGGTGCTAAGCGGTATTTTTACTATACAGCCACTTTAGCGCGGGTTATATCACAAGTTGAATGCTTGTGAGCTTATTGCGTTTCCTTGACGCCATATCTGCCGACAATCGTCGGGTACGGCGTTATCGGTTCCAACGCTACTTGTACCTTCAAGGCGCAAACCTAAGGCACAGAGGTTTTTAACCTTGGTTCAGTCAATTATGCGCGAGCTTCACCTCGCCCGGCCATTGATAAGTAATAGACCTAACAGCACATGACTACCAGGCAATATACCGTTATGCCGTGCTGGTACTCGAGGTCTATGGTAAATTGTTGTCGAACGTTAACGGCAATAATTCTCGACCGATGCTGAGGCACAATCGCACTGGTTGCTAGGCACGACCGCAAGCGCGAACGCTAGCGAGCACAGGGAGGACGTACGCTTCAATGCGAATACACCACTGGTACTTGCGTCAAATGAACTAATATGCAAAGGCGTTCCTGCCCACGAAATGCGTTTCACAAGACGTCTCACGAAGTCCATGTGTGATGTGACTAGCACGGTCTAGATAAGAACAGGTGGAAGACTGAATTAACTGACTTGGAGTTGTCTTGGCCTCCGGATGCTCGTCCTGTCTCCCTGTCTCGGCGCTTGTTTGGATTCATAGGTCCCCAGTTTGCAGTCGCTTCCTTTCAATTCATCAAGCCTGGTCCTTTTCAGAGCATCTGATCGACAAGCTTTGAATAACAACTGGAGGTTTCCTTTCTTTTAATGACAGCGGTGCCTGATCAAGGGACGTTGCACGGCTGCTATTTGCTGCGCGAAAATAAAAAAAACGAATGAACCGCAAGCAACGGCTGATGGCGCAGTTGCGTAACCATTGCACACAACCACAACACGCGTCTCATGATGCTGTCAGTGATGCGGTAATATATTAAGGCCGCAAAATAATATTACATAATGTACACATTAAGTGTAATGTTAATTCATTGACTCCAGCAAATAACCTGCTTACTTGCGAAGTCATGCATATTTTTTTCAGTTTTTTTTTTGTGTGCGAAAGTGTGGTCTGTGGAGAATGTGCTATTTCACCATAGAGAAATCTCTTTCTCTATGACAACGTTACAGTGTACTAGAATACTTTAACAACGTTGTCTATGATTACACTGCATGTATACGTTTTCTCGGCCATTTGCGTTATTTCTTTCAGTGCGCTCGCAGCCGTTGTCGACTGAAGTTATTATATGATAGTTCAACTTTATCTTAACTAAAGACTGATGAGATGGATAATGATCAGTCTTAATGTAGTGTTCTTTTGGAGTTTTCTGCCACACGCAGTCGTAAGGTAAGCTTTGCTGAATGCGGTTAGTTACGTCTTTAAAGAATACACTTTGTTTACTAGGAAGGCACGCTTATAAATAGTGGCATCAACCAAGATTTGTTGATCGGGTTTATTTACTGAGTATCTTTACGACTTTGCGAACTACTGCTGGCGGCGTAGCACGAGCACTATCGTATCGAAGGTTAGCCGCTACGTGCTTCGAAGCACGTTTCGCACTTGAGCTTTGTGGGTGTGCAGCAGTTTGTTGCGAGTGACTAACGTCCTTAACTCGCCCTCATCGTTCATTTTTTTTGTTGTTGTTGTTGTTGTAGAACACGATAGCAAGTTCCTTTGGTGTCGACGAGTCACCGACGTCAAATTTTTTGCTATCGGAAAAAAAAAATCGGATCACTTCACCCGACGCTACGTTGCGAAGATCCACTCTTCCGCATATCTTGTAGCCGTTGGTTTTGCAGATCCGCACATACTGCCTCTACGGTTCGTTGCATTTGTAGCGTGCGATTTAGTGATTGTGTAATCTAGAGCTGCTGTTTGGAGGTAAATTTTAAGTGTGGACAGGGGTGTGCGGTCGTTCTCACCTGCTTCTTCTACCTGCTCACCTGTTTTCAGTCTCTGACATGACTAGCACAAGCCGCTTCGATGCCGTTTACCGGACAGCCTTATTATCGAAATACTTCGTCAAAGGTTGGGGTAAGCCAGACAATCTTAAAAGGTAAGGACCGTGGATCACTTTGACTTTTTGTTAACGCCCCAAAACCTGCAATGTATGATGGTTACGGTTAGCCGCGTGCTGCTGTCTTTCCTTTCTATGGCCAATTAAAGTACAGAGTAGTCTTAGAAAACTTCTGGGCACAGCGGGGCTAATTTTAGCCAGTCATATGGGTGCTTGCGCAAGTTTTTCCCAGATAATCACACACACACACACGCACATATATATGTATTTTTTGCCAGGTTATTCGACTTTAAGAAGAAGATGACGGCTCGTGAAACATGCAGCCAACTTGTACCTCATGATTACCCTGTCATGATCGACAAGGTGTGTATGGAATTCTCTTATTGCCTCATAGCATGCTGCAATGTCGTACTTCATCACCATACGGCTGTGTTACGAAATTCATGGGTTTCAGTTTATGTATGCTTTTGTTCTGGATAGTTTGATAGTTGTAGCTAGTGAGAATGCAGGAGGTTCTGGTAACTCTAATTGGGTATTACGCTTTGAGTGAATAACAACCATCGGTTACAGCTTGCATTTCAGCATGCCTGCAAAAATTTGTGGTTAGAACAACAAATTTTTGTTCACCATTGCAAGTGTTTTACTCTGCTTGGCTATAGGGCTGCATTTTCTCTGACTAGTTGGATCTATTCTGCACTTGTGTAGATTGAAGACCACTCAAATTACCGCATCTTAGAGGGCCACCTTGTTAGTCCTTTAGTTCAATACCTGCCTGAGTGTGTGCCAAAGGAATCGCATAAAGCTTGGTAAGTTGTGGCACACCTACTTCCTTCGGCATTTTAGTTCCTTACTCTGACTTAGCGACGCTGAAGGTACCTCATTTTGACCAGGTTCCAAGTCCTCTTGCCAAAAAGATGGGTAACTGACCCACTGAGACCTGTTTGCATACACCTTGCTGGAACAGGCGACCACGTGAGTGACATATGTGATCTTTAAAAGAAGCAGCCACTCATATTGACTGAGCAGTGCAAAAGAAAGTTGCAAGAGAATGCACAGAGCGACCCTTATCCTTTAGTGATTTCTTGCCTACTTTTGTAAGCCTTTTGTGACGCATCCTTTTGTTTTGCAAATGTAAAATTTAGCACAGAGACTTTTCTGTATTTACATTGTCAAAATCTAGGCTTCTTATGGAGCCTGAAATTACGTTGCAGTTGGCCTTAGGTTAAAAGTATTTTCTGGCCTAAACTGTTCAACTTCTGTTCAATGATCAAATGCTCCATTAACAAGACGTAAAGCTTTCCATTTGCGAAGGAGTTGTGTTTAAATATTTCTTGTTCCTCACACGGTGACATGAAGATGCAGTTTCACTCTATGCATTTACTGGTTGCTATCAGTGCATAAGAGTTAAGCTTTGTCCTTTTACAAGTCCACCAAAGTTGTAAATTACATTGGCCTTGTTCAGATAGTTGGCACTTGAGAGCCAGTTTTGAGAGGCTACGTAGCAAGCTTAATTATAAAGGCTCGGTTTACCGGACTTTGCATGCTGAGGTGGTAGCATCACACGGGCAGGATTGATAATATCTTTTTGAAATGTAAATGCCAACTGTAACTAAATTTAATGTTGGCTAAATAAATGAGTGGTATAGTATACTATTGAAGCAATCAGCAAAAATTTAGGTTTCATAATGGTAAAATGCATGCACCTTGTGGCTAGTGGGTAGACCATGACCATCAAGATTTATGGCATGCCGTGGGCATCACCCAATCTCCTAGTTCATGCTGAGGAGTCACGCTTATTCTGAATGTTCCTGATTCTGGATCATTCCCAACAAGCTGCTATGCCAGTGTCTTTTTTAGTTTTGGAATGAAAAATGTGTTTTTTCAAGCCATTCATGACATATTCACACATATTTAAATCATAAAATTTTGGGCAGAGGCTGCTCCATTACTAAAGCTTCTCAAACTAGACTTTTTGCATAATGCAAAATTTTTTTTCAGTAAACCTTTAAAGACACAAGACTGTGTGTTGCAAAGACTGTGCTGGTCATTGCTTTTATCACTTTTGTGCTAGAGGTTAGGTGTGTGGTGGCTAATATTTCTGTAAACTCTTTCCTCCCTACAGTATTTCTGGAGAAGAAGAGCTTTAACATGCAGGCCTCTGCTAAAGGAAAATGGTATTGCTTCTATAATACTGGAAAACCCTTTTTATATCCTTTTTTTGGGTTGCATTGGTATCTTGCAAAACTACAGCACTAAAACCTTGTTGATACATTCTCCTGTGATGTAATTTCCAAGTTTATATACATTTACTGTGGACAACATTTAAAGGCTTCATGCGTATCACAAATTAGTTTGCTTTTCTTTCCATTTATCACATTTGCTTTTCAAAAGACAATGTGTCATTTTATAGAATACTTTATCTAAAAGATCTAGCAGCATTACCTGTTATTCCATAAGCGATAACATAAGAAGCATGTTTTCCATGCCCTTAAAAGAAAAACTAGAATTTTGAGACAATTTGTCTGTTGTGCTTCATGCATGCCTACTTTCCACATGGCAACACGCTGCAAGAGAAACACTTATCAACTGGTGTCGGGGAGGATGCAACTAGGTCTAACAGGAGTGTCAAGTTTATCAGCGATTGGCTAGAATACATTTTTTAGCCTTTGTAGCTAAATTGAGTGTAGCTTATCACCAGCAATATAAGTAGTACAACCGTATTGCCTCCTGTATATTACTATGTCTAGGGGCGCCCAGTGACTTAAACGTGTGAGAGCCACTGCTGCGCCAGCACGTTTTAGACATTTTTACTTCTGTCGTTGCCAGAGCACTTGTTGCACTCTGTGATCCTCTGTTGTTTTCAGCTGCATTCCCCTCATGGGCACCCATTCTGCTGGCTATCTGTTTTACACATTGGTTTCCCGTGCAGCTCCATTTCTTCCTCATAATCTTAACTAGGATATAACTGGGTGCCCGCATAGGCTTTTCTGATATGGCCATCATCCTACTGCTTCAGTGTTACGATTTGTCAGCATGCAATGTTCCTCCATGGGTTGTTGAGAGAAAAACCTTAACATGTGAAAAATGGTCTAAGAAAACCCAAGGACCAAGTGTGAGTATGTCTCTGTTACTTTGTTAAAATATGCCGCTCTTGTACAGCTTAAAGGGACACTTGGGGCAAGCAGTGAACTGCTTATGCATATGGATCCCTCTTCAGAAATTCTTTCCTCCTACCCTGCCTCTCTCTCTCGTCCTTTTATTTTTTTTTGTGTGTGTGTGTGTGTGTGTGTGGAAAGAAATGTTGCATGTCAGGGAAAACGCTTGAGACATTCTCATTTTCTTTCTTGAGCATTTCTTTGAGTTTTGTGTCCAGAAAATGGTGCCAATGATGGCACTCTGTGGCTTCACTGATCTCATGGTATTTTTCTGTTTTGAGACCTCACTCAAAAAGAGTCCTTCTAGAACATCAACCAGTTTCAGTGTTTGTTGGTTTTCTATTGTAACATAGTAATGTCTTTTACATTTCGTAATTGGCTAGGCTTGGTCGTGCGTTGCTAAAATCTGTGACGTTGAGAGTAACTACCATATTTTTCTGGTCTAAAAGTCAGAGATGCCCTGTAAGCATGTTCTTATGAAAAGTTGATATACAAATCACTCCCATCTATGAGGCATGCCTTCTTTATTTATTTAATCAAGGTGATGAAATGGGCCCATGATGATGAAATGGGCCATGGATGTTTGTGCTTCTATCTTAAAAGATCGTTATTACAGTGCCTTAGCTCAACAGATGCACAATCTACCACCATGATACATCTTCAAGATAGTTGACCTTGCGTGTACTGGGATAGCTGAGCAAAATGTTTGCAGGTGCGCATCATGTTATTCTAAACCCCTTTCCATATTGCAGCTCATGTAAGTTGCCTTGACAGAAACAATCTATACACTGAAAAATGTTTTGGACACATCTTTTGCTTTGATATTCTGGTTTACCAGACTTCAGTAGTCTTGTTTGCTATGCCAAATGTGCAATCTACTAATCTAGTTTAACTTGAGGTTTTTTTCTTCTGCCCCTTTAAGTTCTTTGTGGATAACAGGCCATTTGTGTTCGTTATGTTGCTTGGTTATTGCTAAACAATGGTGGATGGCAACTGAAAGTAGAGGTCAGATATTTTGACATATTATCAAGTGCCTGTTTGTTGCTGTCTTGTAATCTTGACAGACTAGTCGTGAGGTGGCATTACTACGCAAGCTGTCACGCTAAGGCTACCTGACTAATGTCTTGCACAACATTACTTTCTGATTGTCACAAGCAGACTGGTGTAAGGGCACAGGCTGTAATAAAGCAGGTTTCTTTGAGTGCAGGAAAACAATGTTTTGGGACAGACTCTTGGTAGTGTTTGTGATCAGGTTCACATTGGTAACCTTGCGACTATGCTGTAGGTGCCTTAGAGGCAGCAGACATCTCGTACAGTGGTCAACTAAATTGTTTCTTACTAAGTGCTAATTTATAGTGTTTATATATCATGGAGCTTTTCATATAAAGTACTTATTGGCAACCGGTACCGGAGACCTTAGTGTTGTACACAAAAGTGTGCATCCACATATCTTAAAGCATGGCAGCTGCCAGGACACTTAAAACATCTACTGCTTCCTGTCTCATTTTTTTTCAGGGATGCACAGGACAATTCTCGCAATTTACATCTGATAATACCTTTATGCAGCACCATTTTGTTCATTTTTAGTTGGTAAAAAACAGCCTTTCTAATGACATACTGGCTGTCTTCTTTTTTTGTTTTTTTGTTTTTAAAGAGATCATCTGACAATTTTTTTAAGTGCAGTGTTGCATATAAAATGCATTAATGTATTTCAGGCGGTCAAATTTGCACTGTGTGTCTGACATCTTCGTCATGGGTGGCTGCCTTGTGCTCGAGTCAATGGCCCTGCTTCACTGGTGTGAACGGGAGGGCTTTGGGCCGCTTGGCATCACAGGCATTTCTATGGGTGGCCATGTGAGTCTTGCTGCCATTGTGTCTGCCATTTTATTTCAGAAGCTAGCTGCTGCACTACCTGTTTGTTTGTTTGTTTGTGTCAGTCCAAATGCAAAGTTTGCCTAAAGTTAAGCTTGGACTTGAGCTTAACTTAGGGATAACTTGGTGTTCTGCTGCTGGGCACAATCAAATTTTGACAAGTGTGTAGTTGCATTCTATTAAGAGCGGAGTGTCGCAGTGCTTGCATACTAATTTTTGGGTGGATGTTATTGAGCCCCAGTTAGTCACAATCAGTCTGTCAATCAGTCAGTTTCAAAGCCTCACTTATGTGGCATATAAAAGTGAACAAAGTGCCATCGAAAGTGGTTAACTGTTGTGTTTCTTTATTAGCACATTCCCTTTTAACCTCTATACTTTGTTTAACATGAAAAATGGCAAGCTGAAACTGTGCTCTGTGTTTTACATATGGGATGCACTTGCAAATGTTTAGGAAAGGAAGGGACCAGAACACCAACTAAAAAGATTTAAAAGCATTTTAATGTTTCGGCTCCCCCATTGGAGCCTTGTTCACAACATTGTTAACAAGGCTCCCATCGTGAAACCAAAACTCTTAAATCTCGGTCTGTGTCCTGGCCCCTTTGCTTTTACTATTTTACTGTGTATCATTCCGACCAGGTGGGCTTCCATCACATATGCAACTTGCAAATGTTTGTAAAGGCAATTGGTAAAGGTGAAGAATGTCTACCTCATGCTAGGCCATTGCTGATTGTCCGACTTTGAAAATAAGTGGGTTCCACTGTTTTGTCTTAATGCAAGGTAAAGTGTATGGCACACAGCTTTCAGTAGTAGTGGAGTGCATACCTGCCAGATTTTACGTTTTTATAATCAAAATGCTCGATTTTTAGCACTTAGGTTTGCAATTGTCATATTAATACAAATATGTATTCTAACTTTTTCATTTGCGTATAGATTAGGGCCACAATAAACTTAAAAAGGAAAGACAAATATACAGTCACCAACCGATAAATTGAACGGCCACAGTCCGGATATGCTAAATAATTCGGACAGCTTCGCGGCACCGCCAGTAGTCCTATGTACTTAATGTATAAAGAAGACCAATATTTCGAACAACAGCCATCTCTACATTCAATTACTGTCCAGACTTCGTCTGTGGCTGTAGCATACGTCGGCTCTGCTACCATTATCTCCTGGCAACCTCGACAAGACATAAAGTATGGGTTCAGACAATACACGCTATACAGTAATCCCAGAGGCCTTGCGTTATTCACAGCACTGCTCCTCAGATATTTAACTGCAAATGCCAATCTTGGAGGCTTTGCCTGAATTATGAGTTCGCATCAACATCACAATCATCACATCCATTTCGGCACCACCAAGCATGGCCTGCTCTTGTTTATTGAATTGGCCTTCCCAACAGCATTCCACCATCCTGTGCTTGTTGTTTAGTATGCATTCCAGAGAGTGTTTTGCTGGCTCCAAGAAGTCTCTCTCGTGAAGTTATCGACAGTGCGCGTCAAATGGCACCAACGGTGCCCTCGCAGTCCGACTCCACAACTGAAGAGCCTGGACTGCCGCCTACCACAACGAGCTTAAATGCGGACATCATTGCTGACCTGCTAGGCTGCAGTGTGCCGATTCCTGCCACTGTTATATTTGAAGACTTTGCAAGCTTCGACAGCGCGGTGTTGTGTACTGAACTGAACGATGGTGAAACAATGGAGCTAGTTCTCCCACCTTCAAGCAGCAATTTTAACGTGGATGATGAGGATATGCCGTGTGCCTCGGAGCCTTCACATGCGGATCTGGCTCGAGCCTTTGCAGTCCTTGCATCGGCTTGCAGAGACAACACAACACTGACAGAAGTACAGCTGGACTTGGCTGCACGTAAGCAGAAGTGCGTGCAACAATGAATCGATCACTTCTTTCTTGCACAGCGGCCTTAAAATGTAAATAAAATACAGTAAAAGCTTGTTCACAACTCATTAATCCAAGATTTTGGATAATTCAAACTAGCCGCTGTGGTCCGTCCAGCAATGTATTTAAAGCAATATGCAACACATCCCACTAATTCACAATGATATCCACACCGCCACCAATAATTTGAACTCCACGCTATCGTGGATGGAGAGACTACTAGTGTGCGGGAGAAGGTTGGCGACGCTGGCGTTGCCATGCGGTCCATGTGGCTTTGATTTTTCCATCCGTGGCCCTTTCTCTAAGCCTGACTGGAGAGAGACGCATTTGTGCATGGCCATGGCATGGCCAACGCCTCTGTTACAGGTCGCTTCTCACCCGTGAGTTTCTGTATAAAGCTCAAATGCCATAAAATTGTCACCATGCATTGTATGCTGTATGTGCAAGAGGAAGTGTGCGAGGGTAAACCAATGAAAATGACTCAATCTCGCATGTGCGAGCGAGGAAATCAGGGAGGATGCATGCTCTCTCTCTTGTCGCTCGTGAGACACCGGGGTGAGGCGAGGGGGGGGGGGATCTTCGGCAGCTGCTGCTTACTGCGCGGCCATGCGGGCGCTGTATCTTGAAAGCTATGTGCAACTTGGCCAAAGTGCGTGCCCGCATGGGCCTCATCTTCAAAGCAATCTGCGATGTTTGCAGAATGCACATAGTGTCGGTGTAGCTTCGTATGCGATGCACTTTCTATGTTTCATTCGCATTGAAACAAGAGCTGTACGAAGGCCAATTCGCTCGCTGCTACTGCCGCAATTCCTCACTCCAGTGTTTTTCAGCGAGTTTCCGCGGTCATCGAGCAAGATGTGTTCATCTTTACCTGTGCATGCATGACACCGTGCTTGTTAATTTATTTAGTAAGCGAATGTTTACAAGTTTATACGGCCGATAAAACTACTATCCTTACTTCGTGCAGCTGTCTACTAATTTGCTATCGCAATTGATGCTTCGCCTTGCGGGCGAAACCGTTTTTTTTTTCTTCACACCAGTTGGCATGACTTGAGCGCGGATGGGGCAAGAGCCATCTTGACGTCAAGCACGTCGAACCGCGTTCGCAGCATCCGGTTATGTTGGCTGCACCAGTGATTCAAAGTATAGATGATGTTGTTCACGCCAACATGCCAAACTGTGTGTGCGCGCGCATGCTCACGCCTAGTGGACTTATACATGCCTTAACCGAGCAAATTTTTCTCTGACTTTCATTAGTTAGAATTTTCGTAGCATCCCCGCATAATTCGAATTAACGAGCTTTTACTGTAATATTTTTTTACGTTTATTTTTTCGAACATTTAATATAGTTCACACTTATTTACATTCCCCATGGAGTCTGTATTATCGGTCATCGAGTGTAGTAGTCATTGAGTGATTACTTATGGCCCAATGTTTCAGACCCATTGATTACGCATGCATACCCGTGCCGCAGAGACATGAACTGATAGACGCAATGTATAGAACCAATATAACTTTATTATTTCCTAATGAATGTTAATATTTTTCACTTTGAATTGTAGGAATTTTCAAATTCTAAGGTTTGCAGGTCTGGGGGTAGGTTGGCAATCTAGCAGGTCAAGCACTTACTACTGGAGCCAGCAGAAAAGTTCTGCCAAAAGTGTCTGTGGTAGTCTGAATTGCCAAAATTTAGCTTGGGAAAGTTAGCCACACTGCATAAAGTAGTGAGCATGTATGCACAATTACCTAGCTTAATCGTGTGGCTTCTTTTGTGTGTGTACGTGTGTGTGTGTGTCTGAGAGAGAGAGGACAGCTTGCATAGGGGCTTGGCATGTTGTGATTATTAGTTGTACATTTTCACAGATGGCATCCCTTGCTGGGGCTAATTGGTACAAACCCATAGGCATCATTCCCTGCCTTAGTTGGACAACAGCATCGTGTGTTTTTACGCAGGTAAGCCAACAGTTTTTTTTTTTAATTTATATTAGTTAGCACAACCTTCTGTAGTGCAAACAGGGCAAGATATGAAGAATGAATTACATGTACGAATGCTAAGTTCCCGTGTTTATTTGCTATGCATATGCATATATAAATGCGAACGATACGGAACTATACATCTTACTTGATTGTATGACTAACACCGCACTCTCAAACTTTTGTAGTTTGTCTCGTTCATATATGGCAACTAAGCACTCGCCAAAGTTCTTGTTGCTGTATGACTTCTTTGAGCCAGCAGTCAAACACTTGCTCGAATTCGGATTCATCGGATTCGACGTGCAATGAAAGTGCAGTAAGCCCTCGTTAACTCACTCTGATATCTTGAAATATCGGTTCAGCCGAAATTTTGTTTTGGCCATGGTGTTGACCTATGTTTTTCACATTTGGTGTCAAACTATTTCTGCGCCAGACTCCGGCTATCTCGAAATCTTGACTTCAGAAAATATCGAGGAAAGGCAACAGGGCATCGTCGGCAGCATCACTTGCACTCGCTTCTACCCCGTGGCAGCTCACTAGCTGGGCCAAATGCCGCACCGGGCTGTACTCCTCACTTATCTTTCCCTCTTCTTTCTGTCTATCACCGCTTGCGTGCACTTGCTCTGCTGCTCGCTGACACTTTGTTGTAGCTTCACCCAGTGGCAAAAGCTTTTTTTTTCCTCTCATTTAGGACACTGTAAGTGACACATCAGTGTGGTCACTGTGTATTAATCGTGACATTGGGCAAGATGACCGGCACTTTTGAGCATGCAGGATCAGCCCATGTGCTGTGCCTAAAGGAAGCCAGCACGCTAGCTGACAGCATTTCAGTGAGATAGCAGCTCGATAAGGACTCTCGCGCTACAGCAAGGCGATAATGCCGCATCACTTCTGAGCACACGTTAAAGGTGTGACAACTAGAGACTGCGCCAGTGATTCGCAGTTTTGGTTTTCTAAGTGAAATTGTCCAGCATACATCACGATGCAGAAAGTATCAGCGTCGCATTTTGGATGTCTGGAAATGGTTATCCTCGAATTACTGGCTTTAAATATTGCATTAGAATCAATTGTATTGACCCTGTGCCAAGCATATTGTCTTGGCCCAGTGCCAGTGATGATGTTGCCCATGGATGCCGATGTGTCCAGTGCCGATGCACGAACACTGACCGAACATATTACGGGCGATATTTAAGAAATGCTCCATCTGGTGTATATATGGCCAGAGGGCTTCTATTGATTTATTTATGTAGAAACTCTGCTCATCCCTCTCGATTTTTTTTTTCCCCCAGTTCTTACAGATTTGAGTTAAGGGGGGTTACTGTAGTCTACAATGTATACACAGATCTTTCCCCACAACTTTGTGTAAATGGACAGTACAGAAAACTTCTAGCAGTACTTTGGTAAGTAAAGCTGCAGTGTGCCTAACAAGGTAGTGCCATTTCACTGCAGGGTGTCATGAGTGGTGCAATTCCATGGGAGCTCCTACAGAGCCAGTACTTTTCGGACCACGTTTTCCGAGAAGAGATTGAACAACTCATCCACACTCCCGAGCAGGTGAGAATGGAATGGGCTCCTCAAGATCACCTCCATTCACTAATGCTAATTACACTTGCACATGGCTGTTCTTACACTATGTCCATGTAGGACAAGTGCTGGCACCCATCAAGCTTCTGCCAGACAGCCTTGTGTAATGTGTGCAGCCCAGTACTTCGTTTGACTTTGAGACCCCTGCTTTACATGAAACTAGGGTTGTTCATATACAGATAGAATAATCATGGCGATTGGATTTGGGAAACAACTATTGAAATTGTCAAATATTCATTTCCGTTTGAATATTATAAATAAGAACACTTAATATATCTTGAGGGGGAGAGACCAGTGTAGAAGAGCTTTGGTTGGTGCAAAAATGCACCAGTGCCAATGTGATTGCTCAGTCATTCAATAAGATACTTTGCTTGTAGGCAGTCTATGCATAAATTTCTTGTCTCAATTTAGGCAAAGGAAATTAAAGAGGTCCCGAACCACATTTTATCGAAGTTGAGGAATGCATTTGTTGTTGAAACGGACTTTTTATAAGTTGGTTCGACTGTAGCAGTTTCTCATTTACATGCCTCTCAGCTGACTTGTCTAAACCGCGTCATGTCCAAGTCATCGCACGTCAAATTAATACAAGTATTCATCTCTTTGAACTGACTCAAACTTCAGAATTCCAATATTCGACCACCCCTAGATAATACACAAGCTGCGGGGCAATAATACAGTAGACTTCATTAACTAGATACCCACCTAAGTCCCAGCCGGCACCCATGCATTTCCAGAGGCCCAAACTTTCATTATTTAGATCCTGAAATTAGCCTTTGCCAGATAATTCGTACTTGACGTTGAATGGCTGTTTGCACTTCTTTCATGTATAATAGGAACATTCTGCATGTTTTGTGCAAGAAGGGTGCATTGTAGGGCAACATATCTGTTCAATGCAGTCAGCACATTTCATTAGTAAACAATGGGCCTGAACCCAACACTGTGAAGTGTCGTAACATATATTTGAATATGTGCTGCCAACCACCTATCCACAGCAACGCAATCACAGTGCTGCCTTCTGGAACTCAGTCTTGTGGCCAATATTTGATTCCAAGGCTCATCATACGTGGTGACAAACACTAAGAATTCAGTACAAACTCGACCCGCTAAATCACACTGCGCTGCTGCTCTTGTGCTTCCATACTCTGAAACATAGTTCTTGAGAGATACTAATAGTCAGAGAAGTTAGCCTCTGCTGTTACATCACAGGAATGAGGTAACAGGGTTGGCTGGTGCATTTATTATACAAATTCTCAGAGTTCAACAGGCAGTGTATTTATAGTTAATATTTTAGATTATCACCGACCATAGGCTCATTCCTCTGTCTTTCCAGAATGCAGCATTCAAGGCTGGCCAGAAGTTTGCTCGTGACTTCTCATACACCATGGAGAGCTACAACGACGTCTCACTAGCGCTGCAGTCGAGCCCTGACGTGCGCCCAGCGGAAGCGCTTAATTTCATGCGAGGCATCATGGACGAGTGCACGCATCTGGAGAACTTTTCACGACCTGTAGATCCCAGCCTGGCTGTATGTGTGACAGCCACCAGGGATGCATATGTGCTTCGTGAAGGGCTGAAACCTCTGCCCGAAATCTGGCCTGGTTGTGAGGTTCGCTTCGTCGACTTTGGCCATGTGGCTGCATTTCTGTTTAGCCAGCACGTTTTCAGGTGAGTTTAGCTGTGCAGTGCCTGAGACTTGTAAAGCCCTGCCTGACTAAGTGTCGAATACATTGAAAAATCAAGAAAATTGATATTCATCACCACCCTGCAATTTTTGTATTGTATTAGTTGAATCTCGAGACTGTCAATGCAGGTATAATGAATTAGTAGAACAACAAAGTAAATGTATAATTTGTTAATCATGCCTTAAAAAGCAAATATTCACTCACAATTCGAGATGTGTATTCTGACAGAAAAAATGTCAAAGCGATAGATACATTCTTTATGCGCATGCGTGTTTCGACCAATGGTTTGGCTTGGCCAGCCAACGTGCCGATCCTGTGACCACACCCATCTGACGGTTGCGTATTAACGAGGGCGCAAAATGCGTTTATAATTTAGGGTTGTTCATGTGTCATGTCTTCGCATGGCATGCTGCCAATAGGCCAATAAAATGACGGGAGACTCTTTTTGGCTGACCTGTCACAGATTTTATGCTTGCACTTATTTTGCATAGACCCAGTTGCATTTTTTTTCCTCACTGATATGTGTGCACGCTTCTAATGAATATCTGATATAACAAAGGTATTTTCATGTCGGGTGTGACTTCATTATAATGAGGCTCGACTGTATTGTGTGTTGTGCACTGCAAAGTGGGATGTGGCATTTGGTGCTGTATTTTGTAACTGTTAATTCATTTCCCATTTTTTCACCCTTCACCACTGGCTCAGATGCCTCTGGATCAGTCTTGTCACCACAATCAGCCACTCATCATGGTGGATAAGAACTAAATCAAGAATAAGATTGTTAGAAAATAAGGTGCCTAGTCACTTTACTAAAGTAGACCTTTTGCGTTGACTATTATGCAGCCAGCTTTCTTTCAATCTTTTTTTTAGTGTAGCTTTGTTTTTGTTTTTTCCTTTATTTAGTTACTTAGACTGCGTCTAAACAGGAGCATCAAGCTAAATTCCCTGACAAGGCCTCAACACCCAAAGTTAATACCTTTGTGAATTTTTAGCTGGTTGCCATGCCGCGGACTTTTGTACAATGTTCTCGAGAGATGGCGCATGACAATCTAGCCTTCTTCTTGCAGAAAAGCCATAGTTGACTCTCTGGAGAAGACAAGCGTAAAGTACTACGGACGGTCACTCTTTGAGAGGAAAGAAGATGCTCCCATAGAAACACGTACAACTGCACTGCATGCCGAAGAGACGGATCAAAGGGCCAAAAAGTCTGAAGCCTAGTTTTGATCTCATAGTGGTGCGGCTAGAATAGACCTGCTGTATATTGTGCAATCACGGGGGGGGAGTTTTTATACCGTCTGACAACCACAGCCTTTCACATGATTGTAAACATAAATTGTGTATGAAAAGGCACATTTTTGTTACGATTACACTGAAAAGCCACTCGGCCACCAAGATTTTGCCGCTTGCTTGTTCATTTTGGAGCATTAATGAGCTTATAACAATGATTACCAAAGCTGAATTCGTGTGATGAAGCCAAGAACTTTCGTGCAGTTATTGCAAGCCATTATTTCGTGTTCAAGCTTGATGTTATCTTGTACATAACAGATGTAAATACAATACAGTGCAGTCCACTTACAACGATATCAAGAACGAAAAATTCTATCGTTATAACCAATCATTGCTATATATAGACTGTCATAAAAAAAAAAAAAACTGCCGAACCCGCCTTTGTAGTTCCAAAACCAAATTTGTCATGCAAAACAATAGACTTTGCAGAAAGCAGGCTATGAAAGATAAAACATTTATTTATACCTCTAGACAGCATTAGGCATGCTAAAATAGTCATAAATCTGCTCTTGCTTTCGTGGTAGTTTCAGGTTCACAACTACGGTGTGCATCCTGTCCGGCTGTTACACGAGCTCTGGTGGCAGTAATTTAGAGTGCTTGAAATCAGAAAGACTTGGTCACAACAGTGCATATAACAGTCGAGGATGGGCGATTGGCAATCTCGATGTCACTGCCGCGCTTATCGTCACAACGACGATCACCTTGTCGGAGATCACTTCGCAGGAGGAGTTGCCACTATCAGCCCTCAGAAACTCCTCCAATAAAGCACCACCTGTTTCATAGTAGTGACGGGCTCCCGTGTTGGGGTTTCACCCATGGGGTGGTCTTGCCCTTGATCGGAATGGCCCCTGGTTCCAACCTTGATGATCGCAGCGTTCCCAGTTTTCTTGATCGTCTGTATAATCGATGGCGTGAGCTATTACTTCCAAGTCCTGCAAAATTTGCAGGTTCGTCTCAAGCACCACAGCCTTGCGCTTGTCAGCGCCACCTTCTACTAACTGGGCTGTCCGCTCCTCCATGGTTGCTACCACTTCTGCGGCGCTCAATGAAAGAGAGAGAGAGATTGTAGAAAGGGCGGGCGCCACTTCGCTTTTCTTTCTTCTTCTCTTTGAAACACATGGAGCATGATCGTGGGTGACACAGTGATGATGAAGATTTATTGGCATTCTCTTTGAAACAGGGCGGTGACAAATAGTCAACCTAGCCTGCCTGATTTAATCAGGTATTATACATTCGCACGAAGTGGCTGGCTCTAGTACGCACCCTTGCAAATCTCTTGGTGGCTTTCGCACTTGGCGCGTGGGCGGGTGATGGAATGCGCTACGCAGTAATGGAGGCACAAACTCGCGTAGGCAAATTTTTCACCCCATCTCAACTTCGTTCATTTAAGGAAAACAAAGGAACACAAATCTCAAAATTACTGCATTTGCTGTATTCTAATGTGCCCCCATTTTTCGTGACCAAAAGAAAGAAAGAAGAAAAAAAACGCCCTCGATTGTAACGCGCATCCGTGTACTATGACCTGAAGAAAGAAAAGTCCTTTACAATACCATGCATCTCATTCTTTCTTACAGAAATACAACTTTATCTCATTCGGAAAAAAAAACTAAAATTTACTCTCAGTGCACTAAAGTTGCGATAAATAAAAAAAGTCGCAGTTCCGCCCAAAAGGCAAAGCATCGATTATGATAGCAAATTAGTAGACAACTATACAAAAAGTAAGGATAGTAGTTTTATCGGCCATATAAACTTTTAAACATTCTCTTACTAACTAAATTAACAAGCATGGTGTCACGCGTGCACAAGCGCTTAACATCGACATGTCTCACTCAATGACCGCGGAAACTCTATCAAAACGCCGGAGTTAGGAAGTGCGGTAGCAGGAGTGAGCAAATTGACCTTTGTGTGGCCTCTTGCTTCAACGCAAACTAAGGGACGAGAATATGGTGCGCTGCGCACTGTCTCCATCGCAGATCACTTTCAAAATAGGGGCCGCGCCGTATGTACCAGCTGCTAGAGTCGCTGTATATGCCTCCCGCAAGGACATGGCTCCCTGCTAAAGTTGCTATTCTAGCAGCTGCTGTTGTAGAATGCCTCTCTTGTTTGTGCCAGTCCTGCACGCAAGTTTCAGGAACTTCAAACGCCCGTGATGCGACCAGATTTCCATCCGTCTGCGCACACGTGATCGCTTTCCTTTTAATTGTGGCATCTTGATCAATTCGGCATGTCTTTGCGGTCGGCACATCCATGCTGATAGAGCAAACACAGAAAACTGGAAAGCCGGGAAGACTGATGGTGCAATAAGCTAAGCCAAAGGAGGCATTGCCTTAGCACATGGAGGAAGCTACAGCTGCTACGCTTGAAGTGCGCACGAGGAGCCATTCTGAAATGCCGATGGCGATGTGGTAATGCAGATTTTAGGATTGTACTCGATTCTAATGTACACGCAATTTTTGGACCCGTTTTATTGGAAAAAAAATGCATGTTAGATTCGGGTATATATGGTATTCATGGAAAAGGCCATCCAGAAGTGCAGTGAACAACATACCGTATTTGCTCGCATAATGATCGCACTTCTTTTGTCAACAAAATTTACGCAAATTCAAGGGTGCAATCATTACGCGGGTTAAATTTCCCATGAACAGAAGAAACGTTTTCTTTTTTCATCCCGCATTTGCTGCGGGATGACAAGCAGGCGGCTGCTGCTGTCAGTGCGGGACACCAAAACAGATATGGCAACTGGCAAAGCAAGCCGAGTGCGCCAAGCACGATTATTTTTCTTCTTGTGAGTACATTATGCGCATTGGAACAGTTTCTTCCGTATCAGTAATGAATAATATCATTAATATCGGCAAGTTTGTGACAGTAATATAACGATGTCCACTTTGAGGGGACAGAAACAGATGGGCGCGTTTAGCTGCCAGTGACATAGAAAAGTATGGCGGGCAAGCTGCAGAAACTGCGGCATTTGTCTTCTATCCTAATGCAGCACGTTTCCGCTAAGGGTGGGCGAATATATTAGCTGTGTTACAAGCATCGACGAATGAATAGGGTGCACTTCTAACGTATCAGTGTAAACGTGGCCACTATCGTTGCCGCTCATGATTTGTTGCATACCCACGAGTGCAGACGAGAAGAATCGAAAGGCGCCCTTTATGTTGTTGTTGTTGATCAAAACCATTATGAAGCCTACAAATAAAGCCCAGGCAAGTTTGGTGGTAGCGTTTTTTTTTTTCGTGGAAGTGTGGAAAGTGATGAAAGGAATGAAATTGGGCATCTGCTTAAGAATGTTGGATGCGTGCAGACCGCTTGGTATGGCTTCAAGAGTCGTTTGCATAGCATTCGACAGATGGTAAGCACGATCATCATTAGCTAGACTTGGCACACAACATATCGCTGTGACTAATTCAGGGTGCGATCATTACACGGAAAAGAAAAAAATAAAAGTTTGACGACGAAACTCAGGGGTGCGATCATTAGGTGAGTAAATACGGTATTTTTTTTCTCATAGTCCTAATGCATTAGTTGATGCTCTTTAAAGTAGGCTCATCGTTATAACCACTATATCGTTATATGTGGCATCGTTATAAGTGGACTGCACTAGAATAATGTTGCTGCCAACAAACATATTTGTACATACAATGGAGCAACTGTCTGTTTTTTTTTTTTTGTGCCATCTGTGTTTTTTTATGGAGCTCTGCTTAGTGCATGCCACTTGAGAGCTTGCGAGTATGCTTATACATTTGAAATGCTGTTTTAGCTGCAAGTTAAAATGAACTCGAGTGTACTTGCAACCTGTGCGAGTAGGCCTTTCATTGTTACTGTAGAACTGATGTTTTCAAAAATAAAAGAACTTTGCGTTTTCATTTCAAGAAATGTAGTATTAGTTCTCCATTTCACTCTTTGCACTGTCTTTAACCACGTATACCAAGGCATGTGCAATCCTGCACTCACTGCATTGCTTCACATGAAAAGTGCTCAAGTACTGTAGCTCCTCCTTATAGTTGACATTTGCGAACTTCTTTGGGTAGTGAAATGTTCAATTCTAAGGGCACCTTAAAGGGAGATGTACTAAAGTTAACACGAATAAAAAGAATTAGATTCTGGTAGTTTACATGTCAAAACCACGATCCGATTCTGAGGCACGCTGTAGTGGGAGGCTCTTGCTTAAGTTTGACCACTTGGGGTTCCTTAATGTGCACCTAACTAAGCACACAAGCGTTCTTGCTTTGCACCTCCATTTAAATGCAGCTAACGTGGCCAAGATTGAACTTGCGACCTCCCGCTGTAGTGGGAGGCTCTTGCTTAAGTTTGACCACTTGGGGTTCCTTAATGTGCACCGAACTAAGCACACAAGCGTTCTTGCTTTGCGCCTCCATTTAAATGCAGCTAACGTGGCCAAGATTGAACTTGCAACCTCCAGCTGAGCAGTGCAATGCCATAGTCGCTGATCTACTGCGGCTGGTAGCTAACACAAGTAAACGCTCTAAAGAGACCCTATGGCACCTTTTATGACAAGTCTGGAGTGTGAGTATCAAAAGGCATCTCCTCATTCCAAACGAAGCGTTTTGAATGCATGTCATAGTTGTCGGCAATCAAATACTGCCATGCCCTGGAAGCCTTCCCCACCTCCAACTAGGTACTTAAAACTGTGCCATCGGGCTGACATGGAACAATGCCCACCACGCTCTGGCATGATTTAAATGAGCTTTTGTACTCATTTGGCACGACCCACTGTCCTGCAGCACATCTGGAAGTTTGTAGTAGTGCGGCATGTTGGTATACAGTAGAACGTCGTCAATACAATACCATTTCGCACGACATCCCGCCTCCAACAGTCGCGTTCAAGAACATATAGTGATCGTAGGGTGTTCTGCAGCCTCTAGATGCCTTGTGAACAAGAAAAGGCATGAGGCATGCGCAATATGTAAAGGGCAGTAAGCGTCCACACTTTTTTTTTACACAGAAAGGGGCCGCAGAGCTATCCGAATTATTGGGCAACTGGAAAAAGTAAATTTGAAAAAAGAATAGAAGAATTAATTTTGATGAATTTGGGAGTCGGCGACGAATGATACGGTTTCATGCCACATTCCTAAAAGAAAATTACACCCTTTGGGCCTTATCTTGTATCACCATGATAATCGTCGTCTGTCTTGTCCGTATATTTGTGTTCTTTTTCTAGACCCTACTATAACAAATGTCTCGCCCCAATTTCCTACTCTACCACTGCGAGCCCAGTACTTCCAAGTCACGAACGGCTTGCGCATTATCAGCATGACATAGCATTCCCAACAGGAAAATAGCGAGCACCGAGTTTTCAAGAAACACAAGCAAGGCAAATGACGATTATTGTTGTGGGACAAATATACACCCCAAAGGGTGCAACTGTTGTAAGAGTGTACGTCGACGATATCTTCACGTCGTCAGCGAAGCCCGCCAGGCTTTCGCGCGCAATCCTCCCAAACGGCTGATGACGTCGCCTGCACTGGGACGACGCTATCATGACGAGCGCCAGCAGCAGGGAGCGAATACTTCGTCTGCCTCTCGCTCCCAAGGGTCACTGAAACTTGAATCAGCTTCCAATACTAAACGCGTGGGATGACAGCTTACATTACACCACGCTGCCTCGGCCCGCCCATTCGTAGCACACGCGCCAGATTACGTCTAAAGCAGGGTGCGCGGCTGCGTATGCGCCCAGCCGCGCTTACAGCCATGCGCAGATACTGCCGAGACGCACGCTAGAAACCGTGACGCGGCCAAATTACCCCCCACTCCGCCCCCTCGTGCGCGCTTGATCGCGTTACAGCGGGCTCCCATCCCCCTCTTCGCCTTTGCTCGCGCGGGAAGGCGGCACCGTCTTTCTTGCTCTCACCTGCGCACACTTTCATTCACCCTAAAGCTCACAGTGCGCGGGGCACGATAGGATCTTATCGCACTTGGTCTTTATAGGGAACATGATGCGGCTCCACTTCGCCGGTCGCTCTTGTCGCGTGGCGCGCGATTGGGGATGCGCATTTGTAATCAGCCGCTTGTAATTCAATCATTTTGATAATCTGCGCCCGCGGCAGTCTCCATTTATTATTTCGGCATTCCTTTGCGGCGGCTGTGAAATTTCGTTATACAGCTACAACTCAATTTAACAAAGTGATGACCACGCTCGAATTATTTCGTTAAATCGGGAAGTTTTGAATTTGGAGTAAGGAATTTTTCGGCCCTTCGAAATCTAAGACTAACGTAGCGACACACAAAGGTTTCGCAGCTTTGTATTTGCCGCTAACACACGCCTGCGTGCGTAAAAAGTCCGCGAGGGGGGCCAAATACTGTAGGCCCCTTGGTTATTTGAAAGTAGCGACTCTCCTCTCCGCGGCGCTTTCCTCCTCGATTCTCGTCGCCCGCTGGCCGCGCGCGCTGCGCACGGGACGCTTTTTCTCCTGGGCTCCCGCGGACAGGCCGCAGCATTCTATAGGGGCGCGTTATTTTGGGCCAGTTGCGCGACCCAGTGGTGTTGAAAATTTTGAGATGCTGGTAACAGCACCGATAATGGTGAAGGCAACGTTTATGAGGAGGTTTTTTTCCCTAAAGCCTTATGAACGGGGTATACTGATGTAAAAGGAGCTTTGAGGCAAGTTATACACTCCAATTTTTCTGCCACATGACGAGATGCTTTACTTTGTGCATCTGATCTAGTATTGCTTGTGGCACATCCCTCTACATGTGGCTTACTAAGCGAAAGCCTTAGATCGCTGTTTCAAGGTCGTGTTGTGAGGTATAGAAAATATCGCATGATCCAAGGAAGGCCAGAAGTGAACCAAAGCATGCCCAGCCGTGTATAAGATATGGTTACTGATTAGCAAAGTTAATGATTGATTTTATTAATATGGATTAAGGTATGTTAAGGTAGATGAAGGTGGATTAGGGTGAAATACATTGCTGTGCTAAACATTATTACCTGCAGAATATTCTCTGCATTACATCATGAGCACAATCACGACCGATTGTTCAACCTTCGTAATTAAAGCACATTGAAACAGTGATTTCGGCTTGTGTTGAATCAAAGGAAAAACATTTCCGCACAGGATGAAACCGCAGAAAGATGGTTTTAAAACATCCGCTATTAAAACAGATTACTGACCTCCGCCTAGATGTCGATATCAACAAGCGTGCGCAATCATGTGAACACACCCTACATATTACCTGTATCCATGAGAAAACCAATAATAATCCTCGCCCACTCATGCATGTGTGGAAGTGCAGTTCAAAGCAAATTCTAAAAATTCAAGGTGTCCTTAGGCATCGCCCAAGATGTGAATGCGAATGCCTTGTAAAGCCTACTGTAATCCACCTCCATGAACCCTAATCCACCTTAATCTACACTAATCCTCCATCCACCCTAATTGGTCTTAATCCTCAACCTTAATTTGCTTTAATCCACACTATCTGACCTTAATCCTCCTTCACAAACCTTAATCTTTGTTCACGCACCTTAACTCTTCTTTATACACCCTAATAATCAGTCCTAATGCTCCTTCATTGCCCTAATCCACTTCAATCCTTGTTCGTGCACCTTAATCCTCCTGAATACACTTAATCCACCTTAATGGACCCTAGTCAACTTTAATCCTCCCAAATCCAGCTTAATCACTAATGAATTATTAACTACACTTATTGATCTCTTATACAGGGCCAGACATGTTTTGCGTCGCTTCTGGCCTCCGTGGGTCACGTGATATTTTCTGTTCACAATGGGATCTTGAAACAGATCTAAACGCATTTGCCTTAAAACAAAAAAAAAATTGCAATATGGACTAGCTAGTGTTGATCACTTTTGCTTTCATTGCATGACTGACGCACACATTGACGTAAGCTGAAAATAATAGCTCCTCTACAAGCCGCTAATTAAATTTTTAGTAAAACAGGCAATGGATCCTAACAATCGCGAACAGTGCGATCGAGAGGGGATGCATTAGGGAAGCATTAGGGATGCTTTGATACGAGCAATAAGAAAGACGCCTTACCTTACAAACAACACTATTCTTAGTCGGAACAAAGTTCTTTTAGCCAATGGTATGAAGCCACTGCTTCCTGCGCAAGGCTTTCCTGGTGCTATCATAAAAACTGCATAATCATCTTCAGGCTTCCTGCTGCACTTATATGTGCAACAGCACGGTATAGCGCTAGCACAAAGAGCAGGAAACACAGCATACAATGTTCGCTATGCAGAGCTAAAGCGCCGAGCTGAGGAGGAAAATGGCGCAAGGCAACGGCAGGGAGACCAATCGTTATGCAAAAGAGTGGGCGCAAGACCGCTTACCACAGGGGGGGGGGGGGGTATAAAAAGCAAGGGGTGAGGAGGCCACGCGGCGGCGGCAGAGTTCCCCCTCTCCCCAAAGAGTGGTGGTACTTTCAAATTATCAAGGGACTACTATTGCCACCTCTGGCGCCATCTGGTACGTAAGAATGCTAGCGACTGCTGAGTCCGTTGTTCCGTGCATGGGCACAGTGCGCAGCCTCGTCAATATAAAGCTGGGCCGCGACTACGGTGCCTAGATGTTCTAACGCAGAGTGCACGCTCGAAGAAAAACCTATCTGCGTCAAAATTAGAAAGAAACTAATTTCATTCCAAACTCATTTGTTTCTGGAAAAGCTTCCGTAAATCAGGTTTAATGCAAGCTAGTTTCGTTAATTTGGGTTGATGATAACACTAAACCTTATGGGTAGTGGCTGGGAAATGGAAATTTCTTTGTTAGATTGAGAACTTCGTAAAATATCGGGTTTTGTTAGAGTTTTAACTGTATTAAAATTGCATGCAAACACTCGTCGTTATACTGACGTTCTAAATACATGGTGTTCTATGGACAAGCAGTAACAATAAGTTAAATACATCATTATATGAAGCATTTAGTTCTATTAAAGATAGTTATATCGAGATTTAACTGTAATACGCCCCACGTAGTCAAATTTGCTTATTATTGCTGACTGGTGCTCGTATGGCACAGGAGGAAAGTGACAGTGCGACACCTGTCTTGGTGGCATGTGCACATTTCCCATAAGCGTTTGTGCGGTTGTTGTTCGTGCCCGTGTGTTGGAGAAAGGTATATATTGCAGCACCCTGTAGCAATTTTCATAGCAAACCCTATGGTTGACGCAGGACACAGGTAATCCGAAATCTGGTGTGCAGTGAACTTAGACATGATTACAGTAATACAGTGACATAGACAGTAACAACCCCTTTTCAACTTCACCTGAGTAAAGCCCATACATCAACACTACCGGAATTTCAGAGCTGCTCACTGGGAGTGCATTTTGTGCTCCAAGTTGAAAAACACAATGCCATTAGTTCACCTACCAGCAGAACAGAGAGTTGAAGAAGAGTAAACTTGCGGAAAAACGTGTGAGAGATAATTTATTCGCATGCTTGCAAAACAAATCGCTCACCTTCAAGCAACAGTTTTCTCAACATATTTTCTTGCATGTCTGCACAACTAGCTGAAGGGTTCTGATATTTTCGTCTGACGGGTAATCCATTCCGTTACTGATCTATAGTGGCACAGATTGAAGCAATATATTGTTTTACAATATGAAACTTCATTATCTTTAAATTAAAATCATTGTTTTAACTGTTTTTCGTGTTTACTGATTTTACCATTGCTTATCGAATCAATTTTAATTAGGGTGCCTGAAACAAATAAAAAAAATTCACTCCCACTTCCCTCAAAACTAACAATAACCACACAACAGCATTTATAAAAATGTTTTGCTTCACGAAATTAGTAAGTGAACCACAAAACAATTCCATTACGAGCATATTGTGAGCACTAGCTCTGCCTTTCAACTACATCAGATTAAAATTCATGCCACAGATTGCAAAATGGTTTCTGAACATGGACGATGGCATTGCAAACCACACTGTGGACGACCACTACACTTCACAAGGACAAGGTGTTGGGCCGAAATTCTGTTCACCCAGCTGTAGACAAAACAAGAACAGCGTGGAAACAGTGAATACTGCCGAAGCGTACGCTTGCCATTTAAATGCTTCAAGATAAAAAAGTTTAAAATGTCGGACTTTTTTGAGTGGCCATGACGGTGATCATGTAACACACTACTTAACAAAAATATTCGTGCTAAGACGAGACAACATGATCCTGCTTCTTTCCCTCTATTTCAGAGACACGAAACATCATGGCACCCTCTGTTGCATTTCTTTCCTTCCCACTAAGTTCTGTCACATTTCCAGTGGTGAGAACATAACTTGCGCATCAACAAGGAAACCTTAAGGATTTAAATTAGGTAAAAAAAGAAATAAGAAACCATCCCAATAAAAAGATTACCTGGGCCTTTCATAAATATGCGTGGCTATGCCTCTTACCCACCCAGGTGAATGCATCAGCACCAGCGAGCTATGTGTGGCTGTTATACAAAAAGTGCAACAAAAAGTTTGCAAGAACAATGGTCTCCTTAAGTCTCGCACCTTGCGTATCGTTAGCCATGCTCAACCTACACTCACCATTCTCTCTTCCGTGACAAGTCTTTCACACCACTTGCAGCCAACAACAACTCGTGCCGTTGTGCGCTGCAAACTCTCGTCGTGGTGCGCTGCAATGCGACACCCACATCGGCGTGAGAGGCAATCGGGGTGTGCTCTTAATTTCAACTGCATGCTAATTACAGTCACAGTCACTGCTGCTGTAAGCCAAAACAAAGAACGGTCCCTTTGGCCACTTCAGAAATCACAACTGCCATACAGCAATGATGCTGGTGGCAGGCAGTCCCTACGAGTCTTTTTTTCACTTTCTTCTTGTCATCTTGAGCGCTCATCAGCCGGCTGAGATGGGGACAATGGGCAGGTGTCTTGAGTTTGCACTTGTGTGATCCCACGGCGATCATAGAATCTGGAACAACTTCTTCAGTTCTACCATGAGCTGCCAGTCCGTTTTGACGAGGTCATCTCTAAAGTACTCCTTGCAGGCGTCTATTGATGCACGTGATATCTGCACAGGCATTAAACAGAAAGACAAAAACTCACTGACAAACCTTCATGCAATAGAGCCTTGGTTTCCCTCCTACCTATTCTGTCATGTACACAAGTGAAGGAACTACATGGACCTCCTACTTAATGTAACATTTGTGAAAGTGGTACTAAGAGATAACCATCTGAGTGAAAGAAACTTAGTGCCATCTCTCACTGCTATGCCAAAACAAAATGTGAGCTTTATTTCGCAGTAAAAGTGACAGACAGTGCCACCATTCCGTATAATTACCGTATGAACTCTCGTAATGAATGCACTCATGAAATAAACGTACCCACAGCATTGCTATTGAAATTTGGATTTTTGTATTCTCCCTCATGATAATTGTACCCCCAACTTTGGTCCAGTGCAGTCCCACGATCAAATGGCTATGCTGTAGCCTTTCGGGGAGACTAGAATCTTTTACTCTTGCACATAGGTTTAGAGCAAGGGCACTTAACCTAGATGCCTGTCACTGTGTTAAAAATAATAGTGCCACATGAGAACAGCCAAAATCAAATAAACGAAATTGTACATTTAACACACGTGGACTGCATCCAAAGGGCAGCACAGCAGCAGGGGTGGTGGGTTTGATGATGGAGAAGCTGACAGAGAAGCCATGACAAGAGAAGGCCGATGGCAAGCATGCGGAAAGCATGACTGTGATGACACTCAGGCTGCTCTTTCCGCATGCTTGCGGCCAGTGCCTGTGCAAAGGCACCTCACTGACTCGAGAAAGCAGAAAGCTTGCAGCTGCTCTCTGCAGCAGCAAATTTAACACTTTAATCTGCTGTGACAGGAGAGTGCGCATAGAACAGGTCAAGTGGATAAGGGGCAGCTAAGGGGTCGGCATGGTGGGCATAGTGGGGCATAGTGATGAATTTGAGAGTCTGTTACTGGCCTTTTAGCCCGTATTTAGTTTTGCCATGTGCCATGGTCCCACCGAACGGCTATAATTCGAGTTATACGCCTGCTGCGGGTCAGGGAACTTGACTGCTAACAAAACAGAAAAGCTGATCACACACCGATAAACTTCGACCTGCCGATGAGCAGGACAACTGAGAAAGAGAGGAACACAGCGTGCTTGTCAAAACAACAGGTGTCGAAAAGCAGCACTTTAAGGTGATGTTTGCAATAATGGCAGATGGCCAGAAGGGGCTGCGAAAACGGCTGCAGTGGAACCATGATGCGGATGAAGCGGCCAGTGATCTGGACGACAGGTCTGGTGATTCCGATGCAGAGTGGAGTGTAATAATAACGCTGCAACAGCTTACAAATGGTACATGTGTATTTTTACTGCAAAGGTGCATTTTTCAAATTAATGACATCTTACTTTTCAAATTTTGCTGTTTTGAAAATGTTCCCACAAAATTTATCTCCCGTTATAAGCATACCCCCCCCCCCCCCCTCCCAACTCTGGTTCAATGTTTCGTGGGGGGGAAGGGGGAAGAGAAAAGAAAAAAATATGGATGCACATTACGCGAGTATATATACAGTATATTAAGGGGGTTCCCTTTTATTTGAACTCCACTTTATATGACTAATCTTCTGGTGCCCTTGGAGTTTGAATTGGTGAGGGTTGACTGTAGTTATGTGTCTTGGTTCATAAAGTCAGACAAATAGGTGTGAAAACCATCCACCACCTAACATATTTTAATCGTGTAACCTGAAAAACCTAATATTTTGACGGCAACAATGAGTCAATATTTGCTGCAAATGCCGTAGTAAGCAGGAGATTGGCAACTGGGTGGTGAACTGCTTTGAAATATATGGTGCTGCATGTGTTGCCCACGGTACGACTGGTGTGGTACTGCTTAAAAGACTGATTTTAAGTGAATGTGGCATGGCAGGCATAGCATTAAGTGCGCTAGAAATTCTGCAAAGAGCTCTGGAACAAAGCAATCACTTGTTCAGTTGTCAAGAAGGCAGTTGAATATGAATTTGAACAAATGAATGGAAATGAACACTCATTTTGCCACTGGGCTGCCAAATATGATCAAGCCAGGAAAATGTTATGCAGAAATGTCTATCGCGGCAATACAGCCAAAGAGAGAAAGAATGAGTTGGACGAATGCGGTCTAGGTGTGCTGCCCTCCATCATTCGAATTTAGTTTTAACCAACTGAAAGAGTTATGTCGCAGACACAAGGAGACGGTAAGCAGGCGGCAGAGTGCACATGAACACATTCTCAATAGCGTTCACCCTTCAGCGTTCATGGCCTTTGCATTGTTGCGAGCATCAGCTAAGAAGTATAGTCATGCATAAAAGTGCTTAGTTACCTTGCTAACAAGGAAGTCGGTGTGATCAAAGTGTCGCCCATACATCTTCGGTGCCTCTCCACCAAGAGGCTCAATTTTGATGCACACTTCTTGGCCTTTACGCGCAGACTCGATAGTCTTGTGGTTCACTTCGATAGTGGTCACTATGCCGATATCCAGGAACTGCAATGACAGAGATATCATCGTTCAGACATCTTTCCCATCTTCCAAAATCTTTCTCTATAGCACACACAGAAATGCATTCACCTGCGGAAAAACGTGCATAATCAGCATGGGTTCATTTCATTTCATTTTCTTTTTATTTCTACTCTTGCCATACAACTTATCAGACACTGACTGAACCCATAGCCAGAGGCTAGTGTGGGGTTCAGGATGAAGACACTAGCACAGTATTACTATATGCAGAATGTAGGGCCCACAGAACAATTTTCCATGACCATGCCACAATGACCCATTTGGTCAGAGTCTCGAATTTTCTTTTTCTTTGCTTTTCTTTTTTTTTCAAACAAAGCTTGTACTGGCTTACAAGTTTCGGTGACGGTCTGCTCACGCAAAAACCCAGTTGCTCCCAGAGCGTAGCAGCTGCGGGAAAGGGCGGTTTGACGAGCTGACAGTTGTGCTGGCACCAGAGTGTGAGCCATTAGCAAGGATTCCAGGTGCATAGTTAGGCATGCGCTTATCCCATGCGCTTATGCCATACGCGTGACCAATCAGAGCCGTTTCACTTCTGCCAGGAAGGGAAAGGGCACGAAAGGGTATCGCGCGCGCTGCAATGGCTTCGTTTCCGTTCAGTTCATTCTCGGAAAACGGATGTGACGTCCAGGGGTGCGCATTCCCCCGAGGAAATGGCAGCGATCTGACAAGCGGCGGCGAGAACTCACCCGTGAAAGGACTCGCCGTTGGCGTGCCAGTCCACCTGTTAAGACCTAAATATAGTCCAACATAGCGTGAACGAGTGCACACATTACATCACGTTGGCGAGAACAACATCGTCTATAGTTTGACCGATGGTTCGACGTATTGGCATTGCAAACGTAAACTGATGCGGCCAATGCACTCCAACATGCCTGGTGTCTAACGACGCTTGCCTGCATGCCAATAACGTCGAACTATAAACGCGCCTTTAGAGCCACCAGAGCCCATGCAATCTGACAGCAACAAGAAGAAGAGCCATAGCTGAGGGAGTGGGAGGCCAAAGCAATCCGGCACCATTAACTGTGGTTTACATAAAAGACCCCTTACCAGGTCTGGCCATTTGGAGCTGACAAGTGCAGAGCGTACAGCGTACGATAGCGATCGTGTCTGCAAAGATTTCACCACTACGCGCTGTGGAAAGATCTGAAATTTCAAACCAAATGTTTGCGCTCTACTGGCGGTCGCCACGCTCCAAGCTGGAGGATGATGTATGCGTGCTAGTGTGCCTACGTACACGTTTGTGCTGTGACCTCGCTCGTGGTGACACATTACTTTGAGAATTATTCAAGGCAACATCTGTTATTTGTGTAATATGTTGCTTGAATAGATGAATTAAAGCTTAGGGAAATAATAAGACACACAAACCAGATGTCTGCATGTTTTTTGTTTTACTTTGCACTGCAGCAGGAGAGATGTACTTCCGTTTTGTCTACTTGTTCCCACATCGTGCACTCGCGCTTGCAGACACCAAAACTATGTCATTTTCTACCGTGTTGCAACGTGCAACACGTTAACATGCGTAATGCTGCCAGCAGAAAAAGCGAGGAGAAAAAAAGGGGAAAGAGAAGAAGAAAAAGAAGGCAGGGCACGAGACGTATGCGTCATGCGATCCTCAAGCTCGGGTATGGGAGAAGGCAGGAAAGGAATTTCGCTTGCGGAGGTTAGACGGGGCAAGTGGAGAGAGCATCTATGATTTCAGTGAAGTTCACCTCCTGAAATTATCGAAACATGGCACTGAAATATTTCCATCTCCGCTGTTAATGAGCCAATTTGAAAATTTATTTGCGGTAGAATGCTCCCCAGAGGATACGTAACAACTTTCAGCGTACAACCGAAGTTTGCTGTGTGGCCTGGTGAGAGGCCCTTTAACCATGACGAAAGTCGGTGCACGCAGGACAAGCTTCACTACACCAATTTTCCGGTAGGGTAAGAGTTCGTAATGTTTTTTTCTTCTGTGACTGCCAGGTGTTGTTTTATCACATGGGGAAATGTTAGAAAGAAATCGGATGTAGAAGTTGAGGAAATCGCACTATTCTAGTGCAGTGTCGACGAAAATCGGGCAGTAGATTGGGCTTTGAGGTGCCATCGCATCTTGGATTCTACCCCGATGCAATACAACGCCACCATCTTGGAAAATAAAACATTGTTAACTTGATTTCTACGGGAGCGAAAAAAAAAAAAGTAACTAACTGAATGCCGAATTATTAAGGGTATAAAGAAAACAATACTAAACAAATGCTTACTACACCAACACGTTTGTATTTACTAAATCAATAAGCAAATCCTGTTTCTATTTCGCATAAAAGAAGTGCGAAAGCTGCTGTTCTCATCAGCTCGTGACTGATTAGCGCTCACAGTGGTGAAGGACTCGCGACTTCCTTCACAATGCGGCCACGGCGCTGGTCTTTGTCTGAGACAGCCTTTTCACTACTGTGTGCGCATCGCGATTAGAGAGTTTTAAAATAGGGGCCCCAATAGTTTGGGGCCCCAAAGAGCTTTGCGGGTGTTAGCGTTGGGGCACGTAGGAGTGAAGAGTTTTAGAAGAGGGTTTTACAATTGCGAATAGCGTCTTGCGCTGACAGTGCCACTACGGCGTCAAAGAAAAGCTATTAGAAATAATTAAATAAAATATACCATTTTATGATAGGAATAATAATTTTGACTTTAGTGTATTCGCATTTAATTACAATTTAGAGGTTATTCTGTAAGCAGAAAACAATTAGTTGCACTTAGTTTTGAGCAAACTTTACTAGCCTTCACCAGCCAAACTTAGCCGTGCTAGGCCTACGAGCCATAAAATCCACAATCGTATTCAAAATCAGTGGCGTCTAATGAGTCAATCTTCACAACACACGCTAGTTGAGAGAAAGCGATAACCGCAGTCACTTCTCCTAGCTTGCGAACTTCACGCGTTACCGCAAATCGAACCCAGTTTGGTGCTAGGTTAGAGCCGTCGCTTCGATGGGTGCCACCATGTTTGCCGATGCAAAACTTTTGGGGCCGCTATTTGGGCTCCCGCTAAATCGGTGAAATAGCGTTCCCAACGCAAAACCCAAATGCAGTTTGCGTCTTGCGCATGCGCAGTGGCTTCAACGCTATTTTTTGGGGCCCGTATTCTAAAACTCTCTATTATTTTTTCGCCAGTGAGCTGGTCGCCAACAGATCGTCCATCCATTGCGATGCAGTCAGAGCTTTCATCCTTGCAGCTTTGCACTGAGTAAAAATGAAACTACTATTTGCTACAACCGCTGCGGACAAAACCGTGGCCGCTGTCGACACAATCATGTACCTTCGAGTGCCTTCAGAACCTTGTGGTTCTGAAGGCACGCGGCCGACATACGCACTGAGTCAAAACGAAACTATTTGCAGCAATAACTGCGGATGAAACTGCAACCACTATCGACACGTTCACATATGGCGACTACCATGGAGGAAGGAAAAACTTAGGAGAGACCTGGGCGTCACTCTCTGTGAAGCTCAGTGGTGCCGGAAGCTGGCGTTACTCCACCATCTTGCCGGCGCTGATACTTCTCTTTCGTAAACAGAGTTGCCAAATTTGGCTACTTTGCACCAACTTGGCTACTTTCAAAATAGCTTGGCTATTGTAAAAATTATATAGAAATATGTGTAGCTCATGTCATTCAGAAGCTTTAGCAAATATTGAGGCCATTGTATGACCACGGCACTTCAAATCTTTTTAAGTTGGTCCATCATCATCGTCAATCTGACGCAGGTGCTTTTATTTCATGCAAAGGCTTTTGCACTAGTGACGTTACAGTGTGTTCCATGGCGCATCTTGCAGAGGAAGCAGTGAAGCAGCTTGTCTTGCCGATATCAAACGCAAAAGCTAAGTGATTTTTCCCAGTTACAACCTTGACTTAAACTGACCTTAGAAACAGAATGTTGATAATCTCCTAGTCTCTAAGGATAAAGTTCGCACTGCGACTGAGGAACTTGACCAGCTCCAGATTTGATATCCCTCCAGAAATGATTTCCAAACTCAAACATTTACACATGAAATGCAGCTGTTATTCTGATTGTGTGATAATTTTCTAGCGCGTGGTTAATATTCTAGTCACATAACATGCTAATCCAAGCGGTGTTAGCTTTAGTCATTTATACACATTCTATAATGTGTTTTTATGTTCCTATATTTACTAAAGGCAGCTTTTAAGTGCTGTGATAATGTCTTTACAGAAATACAATAAAACCAAAAGAAACGTTTTTCCATAATGCGGCTACTTTTCACATTTCGGACCTGGCAACCCTGCCGGCCTGTGCGGACATACGCATGCCATAGTGATCCGAGCAACAGATGCAATCGCGGTGTATAATGAACATAATATAATGTATAATGTTCATAATGAACTCGGCAAGTTAGACTGTTAGAGTTATGTTAGAGTTATTGAGTTATATATATATACTAATATAAAGAAGGTTGAGAGAGACAGAGAGAGAGGAAAAGTTGTGTTCCCAAGCCAATTTAATTTGGCTGATTATCAGGTGTGTGAATACCGCATCGTAGATTGCAAATAGAATTAAAAAAAAGCAGCCGTATATTGAATAGAATATTGAATAGCAGAAAATTTAAGAAAAACGTTTACGCTTCCAAATTCTGCGCAAAAAGTCAGTGCCCTTCCACTGTGTGAAGAAGGATGACCAGTGAATCTGTGTATGTGGGCCCCTTAATGGCGAACTGCACGCACCTGCACGCCGGGTCGGCCTGGCATTTCACTGTCTTTAGGATCGGCACACGTATGGGGCGTGCTTCACGACTGCTTCACCTCCGCCAGGGGTCAGCCCAGCATTGCACTATCTTTGGGACTGGCTTATGTATGGGGTCTTTTGTGTCTACACATGGATACGATCCTGAGGCAACTAGGCCTTAACAGCTTCACAGTAATATGGTGTAAAATTGGTTATGTCCTTGTGTTTCTTAATTAATTAACGAAGACGACGAACGCGAGAGCAGTGGGACGAGCCAACGAGCCAGCTGTGGAAGACGACGCAACAGCCAATCCTGATGACAATAGTTTAGTGTTAACGAATGGACAGGATCCAGGGGTAAGTACCACTTAACAGCTTCGCTGTAAAACACAGTGCTGTGCATGCTCAGGAGGCTAATCACATTACTTAACAAGAATCTTGCTAGCTATCAGTAACTTGGGTAAAGTCGACTGATATTTAGCAGTACCATGTGAGTGTTGACTGGCTAGTTGGTCAGTGCCTTCTACGGACCTTGCTGATCTCTTGCTTTTGCTGATATCATTGCTTCACACCGTTAGAAGGAGCTGACTGGCTGGAGACCGCTTGCATGGTACTGTTAAATAATTTGCTAACTGTACCTATGAATTGAGACAGGTAGTATGCTCTGCTCTTATTAAAGGGAACACCAGATTAGTATGCTAGCACTGATAACAACTCAGTTTATATATGAAGGCCTGGAAAAAATGTTTATCAATAGAATGTCTGTCGTATAGAATCAAGTGCTTTTCCATCTAAAGCTGAAGAAATAGTGAAGTTGTCATAAATATAAAGGGGGATTTTGGTTTAATAGTGGGCCATACGCTGCTTAATAGTAACCTTCTATTGCTTAGAAAGTATTGCTTTCCAGTTTTCTCCCAGAAAACAAGAGTTTTTTTTTTTCATCTTTATAGCACGTGATTTCTGTGGGTTACTGTAAGCTCATTAAGGCCAATCTGCAGGACAGACAAAAAGCAGGGAATGCAAGTCATGTCACTTGGCACCACTCTGCCTGGCCGTCGGTGACGACGGTGTAGAATATTAAAATTAGGAGGTCCACGGCAAGGAGGTCCAGGCTGCGCGGCCCTTATCTTGAAAGCTATCTGCAATGGAGACAGAGTCTATGCATCTATGCACACCGTGCTGTGTTCTTGTTGCTAAGTCTGCGTTAAAGCGAGAGGCCACACAAAGGCCAATTCACTCGCTCCCACTACCGAACTTCCTCACTCCAGTGTTTTGATAAGAGTTTCACAGTCACTGAGTGAAACGCGTTCATGTTTGCTTGTGCAGGCGTGACACCATGCTTGTTAATTTAGTTAGTAAGCGAATGTTTAAGTTTATACGGCTGATAAAACTACTATCTTACTTTTCGTATATGTCTGCTAATTCGCCATTGTAAACTAAGCTTCACCTTTCGGGCGAAACTGCGACTTTCTTTTATTTATTGCAACTTTAGTGCATTGGGAGTAAATCTGTTTATTTTCCATATGAGAGAAAGTGGAGATTCTGTATGAAAAAATGAGATGCATGTCTTTTTTTAGGTCATGGCAAACGGGTGTGCTTTACAATCGACGGTGTCTTTTCTTTCTTTCTTTCTTCTTTTTTTTGGGGTCACAGGAAACGGGTGCGCGATATAGGCAGCCGTAAACATGCAGCAGTCATCCAATGCGCTGGCTTTCACTGGTGAGGCAGTTTGGCACCTTTATGAGTATTTGCACACCCCTACCGATTATGACGACAAACATGGTACTCACTTCCTTGGAGGGGACACAGAGTGGCGTGCCCTCCTTGACGATGCCAGCTTCGACGGACACACCGACAACGATGGGGTCACGGGAGTTGAACACAAACTGGGGCAGAATGCGCAGTCGGCAGGGGAACACGGCTACGGACTTGAACTCCTCGCGTTTCTTCTGGCGCAGCTCCTCCCTGTGGGCAGTGAACTTGTCGAACAAGTGGTAAATGATGTCAGCCTGGAAAATCTTCACCCCAAGCGAGTCGGCCAGCTCTTGCGCGTCCCGTTCTATCTTCACGTCAAAGGCCAAGATCACAGCATACCTGGGCAGCAAGGCAAGCATTCACACGTGGTCAGACAGGGAACGAGAGTGAACGTGCTGTGTAGTAAAACTAATTAGTTTGAAGTATATCTAGGCATCAAGACATATCAGATGTAAGCAGTGCAGGGACTTTCTCTTTTTTCTAGTCTTTCACAAAGAAACATTTTCTTTAAACACAAATAGACTTACTGAGTGTCATGTTCCAACATGATAGAAGCCTTCATGACATCCTTTTTGACAACAGGACCTATCCTGATGCCAGAATACTGCAAAGAAATAATAAATGTAAAATGCAACGTTAGAAATAAAGTGCCAAGGTGGTGCACACTCCCTCAATTCAAACAAGTATACTCACTGGAATTTTAGAAACCCTAAGAAACTCGAGTAAAGCTTCTAAAGAACCTAGTGTTGATGCCTGGACGTAGACACCTCGCTCGGCCAGCTTGAAGCCACTCATCACCTCCTTCAATGCACGAGCAACTTCTTCCTAAAAAGATGTAGAAAAAGAAAAGCGGGGAGGGGGAGGGGGTAGATCAGGAGTGGAGAGAAAAGGGAGGGGGAGATCACTATGTTAGTCAATAAAATACACTGAATGCTGAAGCTACATGTCCTTTAAGAATCCTTAACACACCTCAATGCAAATATGAGAGTGAAGAATATAATTAAAAAGGGGGCAAGGATCTTCCTTAGGTGCTTTGGAAACAACCTGGTAACTCAGGGTCATTTCCTGCACATGCGAGTTTAGAGTGAGTATAAAGCAAATCTTTTAAAATGCACACAGAAACGCACTCTTCTGTGCAGAGTGTGTGTACATTTCTAGCAGCTGTACCTGTTGCACTCTGGCAGGTGAGCAAGCGAGTGTGCGAACTGGGTTAAGGGAGGAAGTGGGTACAGTTGAACCTCGCCATAACGAAATCAGCAGGGAACGCGAAAACATTCACTTTCGCGAGAGTTTCGTTGTTGTAAAATGAGATAGCCCAGATAGATAATGTGTGGCAAAACAAAACTTTACTGTCAAAATTCCATTAGCCTACTTTGGCAAGCTTGCGAGGATGTAGTTGCCGATAGTACACAGCTTGCCACATGCGTCAATCAGCAGTAGCAGCACTGCTGTTGAGCAGCATTCTCGGTCAACTGCTTTGCAATATTTTGCAATATTTTGCATAACTCGGCACCGGACGCACAGCAACAGTGCTCCACCTATGCAGCAGCATTTCTCCAGCGCACACTGTCACCCATACGCGCAGGCCCGTCCGGTGCAGAGTGCAGAAGTGATCATATCTCGTATACCTGAAGGCAGTCGATAGAGATTACGGCCCCTTCGCACAAATCTACGTCCGACGCTGAATCCGCACGCGATACTTGTCGGGTGGAACTAAAACCAGCGTTCTTGAAGCAAGGAATGCTTAGTCCCGGACGATCGTTCAATCACGGCCAAATGCGTGGCACTCTGTGCTACGACTGCCATCACAAGCGCCATAAACAATTCTACATCGGGAGGACGTGGATTTCCTTGTTGTTGCTGCATTTTTCTCGCTGAGGTGCACATTACGCACTGCACTAGGTGAGCAAAAACTATTGTCACATGTCGGTAGCCATATGCTGCCACTTCAAACGGGCGATCAACAAACAAGGTGGTGGCCATGATGTGTTTCTGGCTTGATCGCTTCCGGCGCTGGGTTGTTTTTTAAGCAAGAATGCGGTGCCCATGCAATTGTGACGTGGTGGTATTTTACGCAATTTTAGTGCAAAGCAATAGCATTTGAGCACATTTCTGAGCCTGCTAGCCTTGCACAAGTAAGCAATATGCAGGGTTACGTTCCAGCAAATTTCAGTGATGTGGGAGTGTAGCACAGTGACATATTGTTGTCGAGAGGTACGAAATGCATTGAATCCTATGGCCGTTCACCGGGGACATGAAAATATTGCATTGTCGTGGGATTTCGTTATCGTGGGTTGCAACTGTATTAGGGAAAATTTTTAAATTTTTTCGAGATATGGTACTCAAAGCTTATACATGTATGTACTGTTGTGTTCTTATTTTGCATCTGCAGTCCATTTTTGTTTACCTCCTCTGGTTCAAATTCAATGTGGGCTACCTTTACATACCTTTTGCAAAGATTTGCAAAACGTCAGTTCCTGCAATTTCAATTAACAGGGTATCCATTGCTTTTGTATGATTCAAGGAATGTCATAAGACAAACCTTATTGCTCTGCCTTACCTAGAAAAAGAATGATGGGAGTTCAAAGTTAAGCACCAGAAGTGAGTGAGTGAAAACTTCATTCAAGAGGTAAGAGGTTGCAGTTGGGCATGCTAGGTGGCGAGGAGTCCTTCGCAGGGTGTCTACCAAGTTGACATTTCCAAATCCACTGAGTTTTCCAGGTTTTCCCTGAATGCTTTGGTAAAATTGCCTGAGTGACTCAGAACTATGTTTTATATCAAGACGGGCTGAAACAATGTCGCTCGATGCTGTCACTCTCTAGTAAGCATGTTAAAAATAATAAAACAACTTAATCCAGTTTCAATAGTAAGGAATAGTGTTTATATTATTCAAAAAGAAAACAGAAGGGAGAGGTTAGTAAAATGCACTATGGTTCAAATAGCTTCGAAAAAAAGGGTAAAGCCCATTGCAAATTGAGTTGAAAATTTTCAAATATGAATAAAAAGTGATGCATGCAGAAGCAAATATTTTAAAATATGTGCTATTTCTATCAAGTCATAGCAAGCTCATTGGTATGAGGCCCGAACTTTGTTACAAGCAAGATTTCCTCTCAGCAGCTGGAAAGTCTACCTCAACTGTCCTGACATACTCTCAGCCTACGTGCAACACCTCAGTGTTGCCTTTCACTGCTTTAAAGAGTTTATTTTGGTTTGTATGAAGGACACCTGCATCTCGGCGTCAGCCAACACTTTGTTTTTTGAGCTCAAGCTCCTTCAGAGAGGCGGCGGCACACTTCCTTTCCCGTTCGTTCCTCAATGTGTCGGTCCTTTCTGTTCTCGTCCTCCTTCCGCTGCGCGTTCGCCCCACGAACCATTTAGTCACTAGTTACACTCATTACAATTCCTCCCTGTTACTCGAGCCAGATTCAGCACGACTTTCGTTCCGTTTCAATAATGTTACAGCTAATTTTTCCTTATAGAAGCACAAATTCCCTGAGTTTTCCCTGAGTATTTCCAGACTATTCAAAATCCCTGAGAACTCCCAGTTTTCCCGATTGGTAGACACCCTGCTTGGGCCCTGGCAGCCACCTCAGCCCTCTGGATGACCATGCCCGGAGGTCGGGGTTGGAGCTGTACAATGTGGCCTCCCACATCTCAGGATTAGATACTAGGGATCACCGAGGGGGTATCCTTAGGGCAAGCCCATAATTATAGGTATGTTCCGAAAGCAAGTTTCATCATTGTTTTTTAAAGAGAAGATGGTACACCAGGTTAAACAGACAATCACCATAAGAATCCTTGCCTGCTGTTGGTTCAACAATGGAAGGAGCGTCAGTGGAGGAGGAATGACATGCGCAGAGTGTCAAAGAAAAGAGAGTAGCAGCAGGCTGGCATGCCCGAGGTTATTCGAGCACAAATCACAGTGGCGGACAGGCATATGCTGACAACGTTGTCACCAATGGAAGTGAGATCGGGTATGAGTGGGCACGTGGGACTAGTGTGTCCATCATCCATGAACGCCTACCGATTGGGTATGCTAAAGAGGCTACGCCTCAAGCCTTGCATTGCAGGGCACCAAGTTTTGCCAGAGCGGTTTCTTCAAACTGGTACTGCGTTTAGAAGACTACGTTTGCTTCAAAATTTAGGCCAATACGGCTGGGTGCGGCTTAGTAGGAAAAAAAAAACATCATTATTTGTTTTGAAAACATATATACACTTGACAGGACACCTGCGCACGCCTCCCTCGCTGGGAATGAGGCGGCCCACGAATTAGCTCGAGGACTCGCATTCCGAGCTGGTGGGCTAGCCGAAGGCTTCACAGGGCGAGACCGCTTAGTGTGCTACAGAGAGATCACACAACACTACAGACTAGGGCGGGTTAAATATCCTCCGGCTGATGCATCCTTAAACAAGAGCCAGGCCTCCACTTGGCGTCGCCTGCAAACCAACTCGTTTCCAAGCCCGGTGTTGTGCAGCCTCTACTACCCGGGTCAGTACTCTAGCCAGTGTAAGCTATGTAAAGCCAGGGCTAATCTTAATCACATTCTGTGGGAATGCCCACAGGCTCCCTCTGAGGGAAAAATAACGTCTCTGGAACAATGGGAGACCTTATTACTCAGCTCCGATCCGGAGATTCAACTGAAGACCGTCCAACTGGCCGAAATCGCCGCTAGGGTCCAAGGACTCCTGGCCGTCGTCTAGGTGGGAAGACTTAAAGCCTTCCCTACATCTGTTGGACAAATAAAGTTGTACAATCCAAAATCCCATCCAATCTTCAAACTGATTGCACGCTATGACAGATGTCACAACGTCAGTGGTGACTATGTGAAAAATAGAGAAAAGTGTAAATTAATGAGATGCTAAGGTCAATTTTTTTTTTTTTTGGCAATAAAGTTTCCATGTGAAAATAAATTATGAAACTTACTTTCGGAACGTCTTTCGTTTATAAAACAGATCAGCTTTGTCCTGACAATAAGCACACTTGTTGGAGTAGATTTCAAAATAGAAGTGGGAAAGGCTATCTGGTTCAGACAGGTATTGATTTGGAGTTGCCTCCAAGCTATTTCTTGTTTTTTGGAGAGAGATTTATGCGCTGGTGGGTTGAAGGGCCGGTCTAGACGGTAGTGTTGCCTAGACCGGGTACTCTATCAACCAGCACATAAATCCCTCTCCAAGAAACCAGATAAACATTTTCGAGTTTCAAATTCAAAAGCTCACAACTTGTGTTCTAGGTAAAGCAGAGCAATAAGGTTGGGCATACAGCATTCCTTGCATCATACAGAAGCCATTGATACCTTATTTAGCAATGCCTATGGAGCAGATGTCTTGCAAATATCGGCAGAAAATAATTAAAGGAAGCATGCATAAAATCATACCTGACAACCTGAAGATTTGGAAACTTGTCAAGCTATCGCAGTGGGGGGGGGGGGGGGGGGGGGGGGCAGCACTTATTCTTACCTTTTCCGACAAGCTTAATTACGTTTTCACAACCGCAAGTGAAACCCATGTCTTGGAGAGTAAAGAGCGAAAACTCCACGGGGGTACAATTTATTTTTGCAACGATTTTGCTGCTGTTGCCGACTTTGCCTGCTTTAGAAACTTCTCTGTGTAGGCTTGCTCAAAGCAAGGACCACTATGGTGCCCCGTGACCATCGGTAGACTTTCTGTTGTTTTCTCACACACAGATGAGCAAAACTCAAGAGTTTCGTTCACAGAGATGAATATTCTATCACATTCAGCCCTGCTGTGGGGAATGGAGAGAATACTCAGCATAACCACTGAAATTCTGTGGAACCTGAGCAATCCGTCGACACTTCGAACGCTTCCTAATTGTGAACACTGCACGTTGCACCTTGGCTCATTCAATATGTCAGCTGGAACCTGATATGCTTGCAAGTTGGCAAACTTGACTTCAAGTGCGTCGATTGCTTCCTTCTTTTGATTCGCCACTCTGCTGGGGTAGGATAGCAGGGAATGTCATAATAAAATGATATACGCTGTTGAATGAAGCAGTTTCCAGAGCTTGTACTTGAGCAACTTCAGCCATCTTGAGATTGACGTCTTCTAGCGGGAATTTCTGGCGAATGCAATGGCATGCTGCTGTTACGTACAGCACAGAACTACTCTCTCTTTCAATGCAGCTCAGTGTCTCAACCACAGAGTGGGTTGCGCTGCCAATGACTATGTCTTCTTCACCTTTCTGGTTCTCCACAGCTATTAATGACATGCCCTGAAAATACCTGGGCGTACAAATCTAGTCAGCAGATCCTCGGAAAGTCGGTTCAAGAGGCTCCTCAGTACATGAATCTGAAGAGCCTGTGCACGAAGAAGGCAGTTTGTCTTCTCAAAAAGCGGTATAACATTCTGGAGAAAAAGACAGCACGCCCCGTTTAGCTCCAATGACAAAAAGTAAAACAGGCGCTCCTCACGGACCACGTGGCTGGCTTCCCCAGAATCCTTGGTATGAAGTTTCAGTTTTTTTGCTTGAGGTCCAGAATGAGCTCTCTTCCTCTTTTGCGAAAGTTCATTGCTGTCGGTGCCTTTTTTCCCCCGAGGCCTGCAGCAGTCTTGTGAGATGTATAGCAGACTTTGGGATCAGTGCCGGGTTCTTGGAGGTTTGTGAGGAAGCCTTCGGAATTAGGTATCACTCCAAAAACAAGCTCTGCTTGTTGCACTGCTTTGTTTCAGATTAAAAAAAGCTGAGTAGTGGTTTCCACTGGTCAAGCAGCCTCTTCAAACACTTTCCCAACGACAGCCAACGTGTCAGCGAATGCTTTAACATCTGTCTGACCTCGGCGCTGTGCATTTCTTGGAACTCTGCAAGTCGATCTTGTTGTTTCGAGCTTTTCTCTAGGTAAAACGTCAACCGAAGCCTCATCAACCTTTAGAGGCAGACATGAAGCTCCTTTTTGGGCGGCCAAGTTGATGAGATGGCACGGGAAACCATGCCCTATCAAACCTGGTTGAGCCTCTCTCAATACAGTAGAAACACTGTTTTTCTTGTCGATCATGACATTGGCATTGTCCGAACACATAGCCAACAGGCTTCCAGCAGGCAAATTTCGAGACTTCATCTAGTCCAGAACCAGATTTGCAATCTTATGACCCGTCGCTTCCCCTTGGATTGTCCCGAGGCAAAGAAGGCGGCTTTCGACTCCACTTGTTTCTTTAACGAAATATGTTGCAACAATAGGGTAAGGCTGCGTATCCCTATTGTTACTGCCATCCACAGCGATTGAAAATACTTGCCGTTTTAGGGCATCCAGCAAAGGAGTCTCCTCATTGGCAGCCATTTCCCAAACAACTGACGTCGTCTTTGTTCGTCCACGGGCGTAGCGTTTCGCTTCTTTGCACTTGGGGAGCATCTTCTGGAAAAGCGGTTCAGCATGATCGCTGACACCCAGCGGGATGTTGTGTTGAACTAAAAACGCCGTGAAGAGGCATTCTGCACGAATCACACAGAGGTCGTTGTCGCTGCGTACAAAACTTACTAGGCTTGGCTGGCTGTCCGCGGCTCCCACGTATCCCTGATGCTTTTTTGAAGCGATGTAGACCTTGATGTCAGACTTGCCGCCATGCGATATGTTCACATCACATGCACACTTGGTGCAAAATCTGAACTTCTCCCTTTTCTTCGACAGCACGAAGCATGGAAATTCTGCCGTGTACGATTTCAAAAACATTTAAAAGTACTGTCGGGGCTTCAAGCCTGCCATTGCACTGCAAAGCTGCTACAGGCTGGAGTCGCACTGCGTCTGTTACGGCAACCAGTCACACAAAAGGCGAGGTCAACACTGCAGTGACTGAAGCTGAGTGAAGTCCAAACCTGCGCGCCCGCGCGAACAAAGGTGACAGCATGCCAACAGGTTTGTGGAGGCGCTAGATGCGCTATCGAGCTTTAGATATGGATTCGTGATCCCTCCTAGTAGACGAAAGAAGTCACTGCTACCTTGCAGCTGCTGATGATGATACCACACATACATATTGCCCTATCGTGGCGGCATAAGGTACCAGGTGTAGTTATACTACATTTTCAAGTTTTTTTTTTTTCACAAATAATATGTTTTAAATAAAATTTCAAGCAAGATTTGTAAAATCATAGGACTGCTCGCAATTCATACATTTTACAGAAAATTCGGAAGAGTTGGCAGGTATGATAATATGGACCTCATATTTGAAATAAGCACATAGCATTACATACATGTAGAAGTTTTCAGCACCATACCTCGAAAAACCAAGATTCTAAACAGTTGTGGTTTAAGACCCACATCTGGCAATCATAAAGAGCCTGTATGAGTTGGTTAAGAGGAAGCTTTAGCTCAGGTGCTCCTATCTAAACACGTGTAAAAGGAGAGTTCATTTTTCTCGGCATCCACTGCTCCAAATTTGACAAGGTTTGTTGCACTTAAAAGAAAAACTTCAAATATAGTGACTGTTTGTTTCAAATTCTTTATTTAGGTTCTATTCTCTTTATTAAAAATTGGGAAAAATCACAAATTTTCAGAAAACAAAACTATTAAGTTTAAACCTCTATAACTCCGCAATGAAAATGATATCATAATTCTGTGAATTGCATTTCATAGTACATGTAAAGCGGACAAAATTGATATGTTGCACATGAATCTGAAAAAATTCAGTAATATGGAAATACAACTTCTGCAGAACCCTTGTACAGAACGTAACACATTCACGTGAGATACAAACTGACAAAGAATTTGTCTGCTTTGAATGATCTAATGGATGCTGTTTACAGAAGCGCAATACCTGTTCTTGATGCAGAGCTAGTAATTTGTAAACCTCTTGCTTCTATATTTTTCGAACTTTCAAATTTTTGTCTTCTAACAAAATTCAGGCTCCAGATGAAAATTCCGCTTCCAATAGTCACCAGAATTTAACTTTCCCTCTCAAATGCCACAAATTTCATTAAAATCCGTCCAAGGGTTATCTTAGAACAGCGCTTCTGCGTTTTACGTGCATTTGAATAGGCCGCATCAGAGTTGGGCCCGAGCTAAAGCTTCCTCTTAAGAGCAAAATTAAGCAACATTTAATCAGTAATGGCATAATGTAAAAGACTGTATTATTTCTGCTTTCACCATGCTATTCCTGTTATGACTAGCTAAAATACAACTGATAAACTTACACCCATTTCTTGTGGAACTGCCATGCTTATTATAGGTTAGTTTAACGGTACTGGCAATGGTAGCCATTCCAGAAGATATCCCTGCATGCAGGTATCTCCATACCTTGAGCACTTCAACTTCGTCAGGATGCTTGGCGACCAGGACCTGCAGGCCTGCGATGGCCTTGTCCAGATCTTTGGCAGCAATTTTCACTCCCTGGGCGCCCTTCACTTCCTTGTACTCTTGGTAGGGGTTCTTTACCCGCAACTCTTTCAGTGGCTGTGGCATAAGCAATGATCGGATGGGTGTCGTGAACGGGCCCTCATGGCCAGCAAGCACCATGGTGTCACCCTCGCGGAGGGTCCCATTCACCAGAATCACGTCGATCGTGGTGCCCAAGCCAGGGATGGCTTTTACCTGCAAAATATTTTGTCCTCAATGAGTCATAAAACTCCCAGAAAACTAAGTCATCCATGGTCGAAACAAAGATCAGATCAGAAAGATCCCACTAATGATCTAGCAACAAGTTAATCATTTCACTTGTACGTGAATAACAATTATGTCACCAGAGTAATGTTTACTGCAGAAGAAAGCCCTCTCCTAATTCTCTTGTGCCATTCTTTCACCAGTTTAGCCAACATTACATGAATGCATTGCAACACTTCAATGCCTTGGCAAGTAAAATCATAATTATGCCTGAAAGTCCAAGCACTGAAAGCCATAGCAAAGTATTAAGCAATTACATGAAGCAAGCTTTGCAGTTTTATTGGTCGTTTAAATTACGGCAAACATTGCACCCTGATGCGTGTCCTGCAGGACCATTAATAAAGTTTGATCCAATTTGCTAATTAGCATGATGTCATGCGTGCACAGACAAACATGAACAGATCTCATTTTATGACCATGGGCACTGGCTTTTGCCATGCTACTGGTAGCGAGCAGCGAACACTTATTATTGTCACTTGCTTCACTGTTTGTCCAAAACTTAGATTACACAACCTCCAACATTAGGTGGGCATGAAGCCACCAGCCACCTCAGCTCACCCTTAGGTGCCGCAACTGTCACAGATAACCTCCAACTTATGGCAGTCTGGGCCACAAATGTGCTCATCCGTGTGGGCAGCCATGAGCAGCCACGGCCAAGCCAGCGGAGGCCTTCTCCCCACTGGCCGGGTTAGGGGGGAACGTGCGTGTGCCGGTGTGCTACCTTTGGGTGCAGCCATGCTACCTACCGCCAGTGTGTGCTTGATCATGTGACTGCCAACAATGAGCACACAGAAAGACTGCATGCATCATCATTGCACGTGGGCTTTATACAGAACATCACGCTAACAGCGACGGTGCGAATTTGGCTGGAGTGTCCATATAATGGCTGCCGCAATAAACCTTTTCATCATCACCCTCATCTTATAACCTCTTTATAACCTTTTTTAGAGGTGGCAACAAACCCTAAAACTTTATGGCATGACCCTTCCTGAATTTTATCTAACTAGGGCTCTTCCAATGTTTGCTAAGCCACCTCAAACTTGACAGCGTCGTAAAGCCAACTCTGGAGCTTTTCATCTGTCCGTCCACACTTGCAGAGAGTTTCAATAAAAAGCACTGGTTGCGCACTTCGTTAGGTTTCATAAGTTTGCTGCCACTAGATCAAGCAGTGTATTTTAATGTACACAAGGCGCAAGATGATACATAGCACCAAGGTAAAAGAAATCGAACGGAGCTGGAGACAAGAAACAAGAGACAGGAAAGAGAAGGAATTCCCAACTCTCCAGAGCAGACGCAGACTGCATGGAGCTGCAAATAGTTTCTACAACTGATATCGCACGATATTGTACCCGTGCCACAGTGGCACAAAAAAATGACATTAGCTGCTAATGCCACTTGCAGTGCAGCTTATTCTCGCAACTTGCTTGGCCGCCAAATTCCTCCCTCCCATTGTTAGGAATCATGGCTGAGCATGAAAAACGCATTTCTGAAGTAAACTAAAATAAACTCTACAAATATATGCTTATTAATGTTATTAGTGTCCTTTCATGAAATTTTTACGTGACACAAACCTTCTGCATTCATGACAGCTATTATCATTGCAATGTTTAATGTAATTTAAAAATGCACTTGCAGCAGCAACTTCAGATATAATAGCATTAACCTCGTAACATCGCCCAAGTGGCATGGGTATTGCTGCAATAATAATGTATGGTCTTTTGAAGAGAAAAAGAAAAGGCCGGTTGGCTATTGCTGACAATGGCCTAACTGATTACTTTCTTTTTTGCAATAGCATACCTGCCAATCTATGAACATTAAAATTCGTAAAATACCACATGCGAACACAATACCAAAGTGCACAAACTAGCAAAACAACATACACAAATACTTTTTAAGGCTTGCCCTGAGCACATGCTTTTTCAGGGATACATATTGACTTTATCAACAATGATTTACCTTTAGATGCAGTGCAGCAGACTAGGAATAGCAAAGACTGAAAAGCAGCACATTGTTTTTAGGTCACAGTGACATTTTCGGTGACTTTGTTGTTGCCAATTTTGCCTGCTTCAGAAACGTGTCTGTATTAGCTCGCTCAAAAAAAATACACCTCTTGCATCCTTTCACCATCACAAGGAAGGTTTGGAGACTAACAAGCGAGACGTTTTTGTAACCAGAATTCATTTTTTGTAAATACTGATGCAACATTCATAATATGGGCCCAAATCCATAAGCTATACGAAACATTTTTGCAAGTTTGCAGGTTTGCAATAGGCTGTACAGTCTAACCCAATTTTCACGGCTTTCACTATTCCTCAGTATGTGTCTACAAGGTATTTCAGTGCAAGCAGAAATGTTTCCCTATTTGATGCCTGTCCACAAACCTCTAACACAGTGGCCTGGAGTTCCTCGGAGAAGGCAATGCGCTTGGCCATCATGTTCTGCGTGAGGTCCACAATAAGGCTGATGAGGTTGCCCATGCCATCTCCACTTAGAGCAGAGGTCGGCACCAGGGAGACAAAGGATTTCAAGTCCTTGTTCTCATGGAACAGAGCAGCATTGAGACCCTGGAAAGACAAGCAGCAAAACAATATTTAGCAGTTATTCTTTTCTCTCCTTTTTGTTTTTGTTCAGAATGGCAAACTAAAGTTCAGGGAACCTCGATAATATGTTCCTATTTGTTTCGTTTTGCCAGCTTTTATGCCCAAAAGCACAGGCCCCATTTATTTTCCATAGGGTCATGTGTACAGTCAACTTCTAATAATTCGACCCTCACGGGAACAATGAAACTGGTCGAATGATCTGGCAGGTTGTATCAAACAAAAGGGAGAAAAAATGCTAAAACACGCCGTTTATTCACAAGGCTTTTAAGTTAGCTTCGCCGCAATATAGCCATTTTATGCTGCGAAGCATACTAAGCGGGTAAGGGTGCCACTGTTACGGGACATAGCACATGTTCCTTAATTTACGCACGCACATGCACAGTATCCACACACAGTACAAGCACTGAGACGGCTAAAAATTTTACTGGCAGGTCTTCAGAGTTTTAGACACACCCCTGCTTTTTTGTTGGCTTTAAATGTTCCCTTGACTTTCAAAGCTTCTTCATCCTACTGCCTTCCTTTTCCGTAGCTTTCATAAAGCACAGATGGTCTTTCTCAGCTTTTCGATGCATAGAAATAGTTCATTTTAGAAAATAATTGCTTCTGTATGCATCTCCTTTTTATTTGTATTTGAGAATGTCTGACTGGATTTGCATTTTCTTTCTAATACATTTTATTTGCTGTGTATTTTATTAACCCCCCTCCCCCCCTTCTATTTCTTTCTCAGCTTTTCAAAGCATGGCACGTGCATGCGCATATACTTAAGGAACGAGTACTAGGCTCCATTAACGGTCTCATATAAGAGACACACATGGCACAAAACAAGGGCTTGAATCACCACAGCAATGTTAAAAAACATGTTCTGAATAGCTGCCAGTTTGCTTATAGGGCGTCTAGGTGCTCGTACCGTGACGGGAGACACGCACAGCCCTGTATAATTAAGAAATGCGTACTATGTTTCGTGACAGTGGCGCCTTTCCTTTATTCGTATGCTTCAACGCAATACATTGCACATGCGTCCCCGCATAACGTGGCTGTATAGCAGCGAAGTTGACCAGTCAAGTTCGAATTATCCGGCGAAAACCGATTTTGAGATTGAAATAATCGAAGTTTGGGCCCACAGAAATGTATGGGCACTGGCTGGGACTTTCAGTAGGCATTAAGTCAACCGAGAAATAAACTACTTAAGTCGAATTAAAGGAAGTCTACTTTATTAGCTTTACATTTGTTAATTCTGCCTTCCCGGTTGTCACATCTAAAAACTGCAATGGTGCAGCACTGTCGGTGGCACTTCAGTTCACTGCCACATGTCACCACTAGGAATACCTACTTTCCAGGTTTTCAATAGCTTCAATACAGAGGTTTTTCAAGTTTGTTTGCTTTCAGTTCAAATTGAAGTGAAACATATGCGAGTAGTTTTTTTGCTTCATCTATAGTGCTGCTGCCCCAAGTGTTATCGGATGTAAAGTTTTCCTGGATCATGTATTACTTTCCCTTGGCCCCCAAGAAATGTATCAACAAGGTTTAACTGTACTTTCCTAGGTGGCAGTACTGGTCCTAAACAAGCAAAAACTACAGCACATTGTACAGTAAAACCTTGTTAAACCGTACCCGCTTAAACTGTAGTTTCGCTTTACAAGGAGTAAAGTCAAATCCCCAACTCAGCGGCCATTGAAAATAATGTTTTGTATCCGCATAAACCGTACCAGCTCGTTGCGCAGGTATTGGCTAACACGCAGTGTTTCCATTTTTTGTTGCACAATCACGTCATCACCATCAGGCAGCCCAGCAGGAAACAACAAGCCTCACAGGTCAGAACAATGGCCTTTAAGCGGTCTGTGTGTTTGCACGTGAAGCCACATCAACATCAATATAATTTCGGTAATTTAAGCAGTACTACCGTTTAGTGCGTACTTTTTCCGAGCTCCGGCCAACTACTTTAACAAGGTTTCACTGTACAGCCAAAAGTGTCAGCCCTTCAGACACATAGGAGTTCAGATTTCTTTACTTGTTTGCCCTAGTTTCCAGATGGCTTTCGTCTGTCATCTTGACTTAACTAGCAGTAGTCTTGAACTGCAACGGAATTCTAGCTAACTTGGGTCGGTTGGCACATGTTGCAATTAAAATGAGTAACAGCGCAAGAAACAGAAGGAAACGGATGAAGTGCTGGTCCACGAAATGGTCAGCACTTCTGCTTCCTTCTGTCTACCCTGTTTCTTATGGCAACTCATTTCAATAGCCTTGAGTCTGTCAAGCCTTCGAGACAAAACAAGTTGTCCAAACAAGACTGCCAGACTATCACACACATTATTTACGAGTTCTTTCTTGTGTGCAATCTGGCTTCCATAAGGAACTTGCAAAGCTGTTACTGCTCACTGTACCCAAGCCACTTGTGTGCAGCCAAAGCTAATAAATCCAAAGTGCAATCTTAAAAATTCTAAATAAACAAAACTGCTATAATTACACCACTCTGCACCAAACATTCATTGTGAAAGAGCTCAGTGGTGCAAGCTGCCCTATAACATCGGTTATAAGGCTGGGTGGCTGACACAACACACTGAAGTACAGAGAGAGAGAGAGCAAATGACAAAGGAAATGTAGGGGAGGTTAAACAGGTCTGAGCCTGGTTAGCTACCCTGCACTGGGATAAGGGAAAAGGGGACAGAAAGATTAAAAGAGAAAGTCTACTAGGGACATCATTCGGTCCCTCAGTTTGGATCACAAACTCACAGACTCAATCCGGTAGCTTTCAAAAATCGCAGCAACGCTTTTGTGGTTTTCTGTTGCTGCGATATGCGAGGCCATGGTCCCAAGATCTTGTTCAAGGTGAACGGTGTTCTATCTAGCTTATTGAGAGCTGTGCAGAGGTCATGTCTTTCGTTTTCAAAAGATGGGCAGTAGCACAGCAGGTGTTCTATAGTTTCCTCGACACCACAGGCATTGCAGTCGGCGCTATCAGCCATTCCAACCAAAAACATATATGCATTGGTGAATGCGACGCCCAAGCGTAAGCGGCCCAGCATTGCTTCCTCATTTCACGAAAGCCCTGGTAACAGCCACAGTTGCATAGAGGGGTCGAGAACAATTAGTACATTTGCACATGTGCCAGATGCCAATATCTCACAGCCATTTTCAGTACTCATGAAAGAGGTTATAGCATACCTGTTCAGCAAATTGGAGCACGACCTCTCGTGTGCGCTCCTCAAATTCGAGACGCGTGTTTCGTGACTGGGCCTTGAGCACATCTGTGATGTCCTTGTTTCGGTTGCCCTTCCAGTCGTACAGCCGGTCCACCTTGTTCAGTGCCACAACAAACGGTGTCTTGCGTGAGCGCAGCATGTTTAAAGACTCAATGGTCTGTGGTTCCAGGCCATGCATCAGGTCGACCACTAGGATTGCCATGTCACACAGAGAGGAGCCACGCGAACGCAGGTTGCTAGAACGGCAACAAGAGTTTCAATGTCAGGAAAAAAAAATTACAAAATACAAAAACGGAAGCGGCATACTTTGGCTGGATTACATGAGATGTTGGACATTACGTGCAAAAGGAACTACAATGAGCAATTATTTGACAAGATTGCACTCATTAACTTTTAATTACTCTTTTACACAAGTTGCAGGGATGAAGTCTGCCAGTGCTAGAGACGTGTCTGTTTCGTAGGAATGACAGGACTATCACCAGCTTTAAATATCAGTCTCAAAATTGTACACCAATACACATACAAATTCCAAAATATTAAATGTAAAAGACGGTCACCATAAAATGCATTAATTACCTGAACGACTCGTGACCGGGAGTGTCAATAATTAGGAGGCCAGGAATCTTCAATGCCTTGTTTGAAAACTGAGAGAGGGAGAAAAACAGAACAAAAGAGGCACTGCCTGACGGCACTTCAAGAGGAGAAGGAGCTGCCAGAGGTTTTTATTTAATTTGAATTTCATTCGACATAAACAGGCTATTAGAATTGTGGATGCTATTTTTAGTACTTACACAATCGCATTTTTACAAGGTTGCTCTCAAAAGTTAGCTCTAATTTGCAAAGTGTTTTATTTTTTTTTAACTGTCAAACTGCTCTTAGCAAGCTTGCGCAAAAATCTGAACTCCCACTAGTATACAGCTCAGTTACAACAGAATCCTTTAAAGAAAAAAAAAGGAATATTGCCCAACAAGGAGTACCTCTTTGACCATCTTGCATTGTTCCTTGATGGCATCAAGAGGAACCATTGTAGCACCAATCTGTTGAGTGATCCCACCAGCTTCACTGTCCTGGACATGAGTATGCCGAATCTGCAAAAGTATAAGAGGCAACTTTATTCCAGAAACCTTTACAAATATAAACTTTTAATGAATGACAGTTGAGCATAGGTTGGCAGAATAAGTGAACACTCACCCATACTCCCTCACCAATGTTTTTGTAGACTATCCACTCACTCATACTAGTGTGTACTCAGCACCCTTTGGCACTACTCGCATTCCTACACTTATACACACCAACACTCACTTGCGTTCACAGTGGCTTCAATTCATACATGCCAGCACCCACTCGTGCTCATACTCACCTCAAAAACCCTGTTGGTCACTTATGGTTGGCGACAACATCATTGTGGTGCATTTGGGGACACCTGCCGATATTGCTCAGCTCCAGCATCCGCAGCTACAATCAAACAGCTATAGTGAACATGCCCTTGCCTAAACAAGATCTGATGGTGCTACTTGCAAACAGCGGGCCTTTATCCCACGACACCATCAGATTATGAGCCTTGGTTCCATGAGACCAACTATCAAGCACTACTGATGTAGACTGTTAAAACTGGCCTACATTTATATATTTAATTGTTTATTCCATTGAGTAAACGATCAAAGAAACACTCCCGATCAGCAGCACTCACTCGCATAGATACTCACACTGCCAACAGTCACTCATATCGCTGACAATCACTAGTGTTTATGCTCAAGCCTATTCAAATTCACTGTCACTGACTTTCATTCATTCTCATATTTACCAGTACTCACACCTGTTCATACTCACCGGCACTCACTCCCGTGCATGCTCACATCCACTTACACGCTTCATCACTAACACCCATCCCACGGGAAGATTTACTTTCATTTGACTCTAATCACATCCATCAAATTACATTAGATATTGTGCACTGCTACACAGCAGATGATAATGTCATTTGCAAGCAATCGCAATTGCAATGCATCAAAGACTTGACAGCACAGAAAAAGTTCCGTGTACATTCAAAATTTTCCTTAAATGTATATGAATTCTTGATAAAAATTTTTTATTGTAACATATTTCTCTGCAAATCTTATTAATACGTTTCTGTGGTCGTACCGACTGCACTTATATGGCACTAAACATGACCAACAATGCTCTTGACAATGTTGCTGAGAAGGAAAATACTTCAACAGCTTTAGGAAAGGAAAAAGTTTAATGCTTTGTTAAAAAAAAAAGAAAAAGAAAAAAAAAGCGCACAGCACTTGGAAATGAAAACGTAATAATTGCTGTAAAGAATTGTTTACTTTTAATCATTCTATTTGTTTGCAGCCACTCTTCGGTGAGAATGCTCATTCGGCATAGATAAATATTCAAATTACAGCAAGCTCATTTATTTCCAGCAGGTTCTTTTATTGATGACATTAAATAAACCGGTCTAGCAGCCTACTAATGATATTAAATGCAAATGTCCTTAGTTACAAACTACATTAAATATTCTCATGTGACAGGGCTATAATACTTGTGCCACACGGGCACAGAAAATGACATTAACTTGCCCCCTGATGCCTTAAATTTTAATGTCATTCACGGGTGCCACATGAACATGCTTTGTGGCATTAAAGCTGAATGCCATTCGCGGCATAAAGTGTACTGATTACTCACTTGACCATCAAATGCATACTCTCGTTCCCAACGTCTCCACATTCTGGCAATACTTAACGAATACGTATGTAGCGAAGAACAATAAGTATATTGTTCATTATCCTTTTAAAAAAAACTTTTTTTTACATGGCATAGTGTGCTCTCCAAACCATCCCAACTCACTTGGCCATGGAATGCAACAAAACCTTTGGTTGCTTTGGCTTCAAAGAGTTTACAGCTGAATGCAAAAATAACCTTCATGAAGTAAACTAGATAAAATATGACTATTAATGTTTTTAATGCCATTTCTTTAACGCTTGCTCCCTAAATATATATACTTTTTTTTTTATTACGATTGGCCAGCAAACGTTACTGTTTCACTATAGCTATCGCCATCGCGACGTTTAATGTCAATAAGTATGTGCATATAGCAGCAACTGAAATATGCCCTAATGGCATTAAGAAACTTAGGGCCTTACACTTTTAATGGCATTAACCTTGCCTAAGTGGCACGGGTATTACTTGCGCTCTATCTGACACTTGTGAGATGAATGTAAACTGAATATTCACAAATAAAAAGGGACAGATTTCATTTTTTTTTTAGAGCAGTTACATCATAGAAGCGGTATTAGGAGCCCTGAAGCACCATTTTTTTTTTTAAACCTGAGCAACAACCTGAAATGAGTTGTTAGGAATGGCCGTACGGGGTGGCATCATGCCAGCTTTCAGCCCGCTGCACGTGTTCCAATCCCACCAGACGGGGCGCCCTTCAGAGAACTGCGGATGATCGGCAGCCATGTGGCGCGCGGTCAGCTCAGGAATGTGGTACTCGGTCGCGCCACCCGGGACAAAGCAGAGTTCTACGAAGCCTTCTGACGTAGGCTCTGGCCCTTTTCACATGTGTGTATGTGCGGCACGTGTATGTGAGTCATCATCCTCCTCCAAGTCGACAGACCTCATCCTCCAAAAAGGCGGGTCATCTTCGGTGACGTCGAACGATGACTCGACGAACGTTTCCGTTCGCTTGGAATCAAGAGCGTATAAGCAGCGTTTGCCAGCTGCTAGAGCGTGCTCGTCGTCAGGAGTTGAGTGCTCGTTGTCATGCTAGAAATGTACTAATGAGCTGTGTGCTCGTAAGCTGTTTGCTGTAAGTTAGTCTTGCGGGCTCTATATGGGAGTCACGCTAGACTGCCAATGTATCTTGTTTTAAATGTAAATACTGCCAATAATTCCTGCTCGCCTAGTTCTGTCCTCCCAAGTTCATCCCTACAGCTACGACTGCCAACTTTAATAGAGTGCAATGCCGTTCCAAGTAATATACACCCGATATAATGTAACAGCCACACCTGTGTAATGTGTAGAACCGTGTTTTGAACTAGATAGTTAAAAAAAAAGACATTCCAGTTTATTTGTGTTACAGCTGCACACCTTGGAGGCAGCCATGCTGCCATGTTTGCGTCGCAACCTGTGATCTGGTAGCATGTTCCCCAGCCCGACTGTTTGTTACTTTTTTATCTAGCTTTTTCTGCGGTTGCTTGATCCCAACACAGGCCCGAGCCAGCAGACTTCTGACTGAGAAAGAACTTAAGGCAGAAATAAACATTATTCAGTTTTATTTTTCCATATGAATAAAAGTTTTTTTTATATGTATCTATGGGTCACACTTTGAAAATTCACACCCAAAATTTGAAAAGTGCAGATGTTACGCAAGTTTATATGGTATTCCTTAAGAAATGTTTGAAAAGTACACTTTTTGAATTCTAGTTTAAATTGGGCAATGCTTACTTTTCCCATTCACCTTCAACTAATCGGTTCCTCTCCAATGGGGTGCCACTGTCTCGATAGCAATGCCCTGAACCTTGCTTTCCTTTTGTTTTTTTACAGTGCACTTGCGGTAACCCTTCAAGCTGAGCATATGACACAGGTGCTCAACAGCAACAAAAGAATCAGTAAGGGGATGGGCAGGATGCATTAACAGCTGTTTCCCTGCTTCCAACAAGATCTGAAAGGGTGTGCTCGTGAGTACCCAACTCATCGTCATATCCGAATGCCCAATAATTGCCACTCGTGGTCTGCTGCATCCGCTGCAATGTCATTGTTGACATCAGATATAGCAAAAGATATAGGGGCCTCCCGATAACAACGTGAAAGTAAGCAATCTATTACACAAGATTCAAGGTTCCCCGCCGCATGCAGAGGTGCAATATTTGGCTAACATGTTCCTGCATCATTGTCTGCTGACCGGGAACGCTTTTTTACATCATTCAAAAAGGGTTGCAGTGCCTTTTAGTAAAATTATGAAAGGGTAGCGGCTGCATGAGTGCAGAAGAGTTACAATTAGACACCACTAAGAGAACCTATTAATGAAGTGCCGCCTCCATATTTAGCCAACAACATGATGAAAAGGGCATGGCTACTGTATAAAATGCACCTAAGCAAAACACCGTATGCCAATTTTACTGAAAGAGAACCAAACTATCTGCTGGTGGAGCAAGGTGCTCGTCACCACAGCAAACATGCACAAGGTACTCACTGTGTCCAAAATCTTAGTTTTGCCCGTGTCTACATGCCCTAGGACACAAATGACTGGTGACCGAAGGTTGTCCACTGTACGCTTTTTTTCAGCTTCCTCTCTAAGTTTCTGAGAAAGAAGCAAAAAGTGGGAAAAATTTATCAGACAATGAAAAGTTGACACTCCCTGTGAAACGTCACAGTGATGGACATAAGCAGAAACTTATTAGTAGTGAATAACCAAAAGTAAATCATTGTAAATGTGTGCACAGTCGAGTTGCACTAGATGTCACGGAACACCAGACTTCTTTAATTATGTGTTAAGGTAAAAATATTAAAAAATGCAGTGGTGCATGTTATTGAAGAGAGAACGACAGTACAAGAGCAGTGTTGCACAATGTAGACATAATTTCTTTTGCTTCAAATTAATAGCGATTCTACTGCTTCTTAGTAAATCATGTTCTTGGATCTAGGTGACGCTTTGTGCAGCAGCATCAGCAGTGGATGCAGCAAAGTGCAAAATAGCAGCAGTAAGTGTTGCGCTTTGCCCTTCAACACAAAATGCAATGTGCTGCAAGTGTGATTGTACGTGCATGATGCCAAAATAGCATAGTGGGGAACACTACATTCTAGCAGAGTTACACAACTAAGCAACATTTCACAAGCAGGCTTGGCCTGCTCGTGAAATGTGAAAGAAACGAATTACGTGCCACAACAGCTATGGCATTCACTACCGAGCACAATGTCTCTGGTTCAATACTCGGCAGTGGCAGTCGCATTTTAGCAAATGAATAATGCAAAGATGATGACTCACACTATCTAGGTGTACGTTGAAGAACTAGCCTGGCTGCTGTTTGAAGCATTCAAACCACATTCACTCTTTGTGACTCGAATTTCGTTTCTCAAGTAGCAAATTTATATTCTGTGCAACTCTATGAGAAAGTCAAGACAAAAATATAATGATATTCCCAAAACAGTTCATTATATGCGAGGACCACCTGTCCCAAATTCAGCGTGCTACAGCCAGCTCATGGCACATGAAACTTCCGTTTAGAATCACAAGTGTGTTAGGGATGGGCACAAATTATTCAAAGGTTGATTGTAAGCCATACTGAAAACATTTTACATGCCTTAGGTAGTAGTAATCTCAACCCGCTGCAACATGTGGGCTTTTTCTAGTTACCTGCAGAACCAAGTCTACATAAACTATGTACATTGTTGAAGTTGCTGACACTCTGCTTCCTCGTGTTACTGTAAAATGAGCAAGCATTAGTCGAGTTTCCTCCCAAAATTAATGAAAAGTGCCCCCTCATCGTATACACAGTAAATCTTCATTAATTCGACCCTGGCTAATTTGGCAGATTGGGTCATTCAGACTCATCCTCTGGACGTATCTGGCTGCACATTGGCTAATTCGGACAACTCGTGGAGCTCGGCGAGCACTGCAAACGAGCACAAACTATGTTAGCGTCCATCAAAATGAAGCGGCGTAGTTGGCATCACCATAGTCATCTGTGGAAATCGTACATCTGTTCTGCTTTGGTGCACAACAGAACCAGGATTTCCCGATTCACTCAGTAAATAAAAGTGTGTTGACGTAGTTTGCATTTGCTTATTGTTTTTTTGATACCCTCGATAATTCAACATTCGTTTAATCCTGACATTTTTTTCGGTCCCGTAAAGTTCGAATGAACTAGGTTTTACTGTAGTGGTTTTTGGCACAATTTCCATTGTCATCTAGCCACTAAGGAACAAGAAACCTCAGTGAAAACATCCATTACTATTGCCTCAAGGTGCAAAATTACTAGTCTCCGCTTCAAAAATGATGTCATAGAATGTACGGAAGCAAACTGGAACATGCTGGTGCTGCACCATTTTTCTTCTGAAAACAGAAAGTGAAACAGTAAAACTGTTGATTTTCACTGAAAACGTTGTTCTGCGACTTCTACGCAACAATTAGGCAGTTAGATATGCTCATAAGTGCTTTTTTCACGAAATGAAAAAGCTGGTCTTTTCGCAGGAGATATTGCATTTGCAAAAGCACTTAAGATTTTAGTGCTTTTCATAGATGTGCAGTGGAAGAACTATCCCCTGGAGCAAATCGGTGGAGCGAAATGGAGGTCTCATCGGCCACTGAAGTCTGTGAACATGGCATGAAAAACCTGAAACTGCTATCAAAACGAGTTAATGGCCAGCAGTCAGCTGAGGACACCTACAAGTAAGCTGCAGTGATTGCTAGTGTGCACCTCATGTGTCCAGTGTGTGCTGCTATTTGCCCGATGAAAGTGTTAGTTCAGGATAACAAATGCCCTGGACACTACTGACGAAGCAGCTGTCCCAGATGAGAATCCTGACAATTCATGTGCGGTTTTCGTCTTTGATGATGAATGAGCATATGGATTGAATAAGGACTTTTCTGCAGTTGACTGCACTGACAAATAATTTTTGTTAAATTTTGTTTACTTTCACCTTTGTTATTATCTATGTCGGATAGTCCTTATATAAGTGGAATCATCCCACAGGAATTGCCAAACCAGAAAGGGTAGACAATACTGCACACATTCCCTTATCATCCTCTTAAATTTTACCACAAGGCACCAACCAGAAAGTGGTAGCACTTACCCTTAGCCGCGCGATCACTTTCTCCTTGGAGTGAGACTTGTCATCCTCACTCTCGCTGCTGTCTTCATCAGACGACTCATCGGATGAGGACTCCTCATCGTCAGACTCTGAAGAGGACGATTCTTTCTGCTTCTTGGATGGTTGGGGGCCCTTCTTTTGGGCCACAGTCTTCTTGGGAGCTTCAGTTTTGACCTGGACTTTGATGTCCATTTTCATCTTCTCTTCAAACGTCTCTTCTTCGTCATCTTCCTCCTCAGACGAGGTCTCATCCCAGGCGTCCTTCACATCCTCCTTCTCCTCTGGAGGCGGCTCTGTGGGTGACATCTCCTTTTGCTGCTCATTTTGCTCGGTCGCAGCTGTGGTGTCTGGTCCCAAAATTTCCAATTGTACTTGGGGAACCGTCTCATCCACTGTAAAGGCGACAAAGATGTGTATGGTACATGCAAGAGAGCTGGAAAAGAATGAACAGAAAGATGCAACAGCAGTACAACTTCCTCGATTAGTGTTGAAAGGGAAGGAAATATTAAAGAAAACAACATATTACTATTACTGTGAAGTTTAATGGGGTGTTTTCAATCTTTCCCACTAACTTGTTAAATTTGTTGCATTTAAGAGAGAAAGTTAAATTCTAGTGCCTGTTGGAAGAGGAATTTCGATTTAGGGCCTGAATTTCTTTCAAAACATTTCTAAAAATTCAAAAGTTCGAAAAAAGAAATAGAAGCACAACGTTTACAATCTAATAGCTCTGCATCAAGGACAGATATTGCGCTTCTGTAAACAGCAAAGCGGACAAATTTGGTGTGTCGACTTGTACATTACGTGAATTGGTTAGGTTGTGTACAAGGGTACTGCAAAAGCTGTGTTTCCATAATACTAAATTTTTTTGAGATTCACGTGTAACATATCAATTCTGTCCACTGTAGATGTACTATTACATGAAACTCATAGAATTATATCATTTTTCATTGTTGAATAAAGAATTGACAGCGTAAATGAAAAATTTGAAACCAGCAGTCAATAGAATTTCAGTTTTTGTTTTAAATGCAACAAAGCTCTTCAAATTTGGTGCAGCGGTTGCTGATAAAAACGAATTCCTCTTCTACAAGTATTTAGGTCGCAGCACCCGAGCTGAAGCTTCCTCTTAAGGAGGAGGCCGAGTTGTATCTTCGAGCCCTTAATTCCCCGCAGATCTCGCAAACCACAGTCAGTTTAGTTGCGAGACCGTAATCCTGTTCGCTACGCACCAGTTACACAGAACCATTGCAAATATTGCACGAGAAAACACCGTGATTGTTAACTGCTGCAAGTCCGACAATGTATGGAGTAGCAGGCTTTGCGACTGAGGCTGTTGCACTATCGGTGGTCGGATCTTCAAGAAAACGCCGAATCTTTCACTTTGTGGCCGTCGTAGATGCAACCTTGTTGAGCATAGCTTTCTCATGTGCTCATATATTATCCACTTGCTCTTCAGTTACAACAGCCGTGTTCAATTCTTACGAGTGTAACCGGTGTGTGGATATGCGTGATCTGGCAAAGCAGTTGAGGCGTCGACGTTTGGCGGCGGCACGACTTCAGTGGAGCTTTGGAATGATACCAAAATGGCGCTGGCAGAGCGCATAGTTATCCAGTTATGCGTGATGAAAATCGGGTGCGATTCATCCCCAATTTAAAAGGCAACGCTTGCGGGTTTGCATCTTTAAATCACGATAACAGAACTACGCGGTATTTTGTAACCAAATGTCATAGATAGGCGGGGAAACACGTCAGTAACGCAGAAAATAAAAATTGGATATTTGAATTTTGGGCCGATTTTTGGTCCCAAAGACCCGGGTCCCCCCCTTAAGGGGGGCGCGACTTTTACATTGCAAAAATATGGCAAAAAAAAATTGATTTTTTGAAAATTACATTTTCAGTTTCTATCTCTTTTTCTATCTGATTCTGAAATATCATCAATGTACGCCATGTAGAAGTGCTCTAAAAAAAATTTGTTTTATCAGCCAAGGTGGCGAAAAATTTCGCGGAAATCAAGAAAAAACAGCATTTTTCAAGCCAGAATATCTCCGGAACGGTGCAACCAAGCACCACCATCTGGGTCTCATTGGAAAGCGCATTTCTCTGTCTTCAAATCTACCATTTCAGCTACCTCCTCCATACAAAAACAAGCACACAAAATGCAAATGATTGAAGGTCATGCCGGAGTGTGCGATTGGCAGCACCCGCCACGTGACTTCAGCGCGGTCTTCGTCTGCTCAGCTCTTCGCACCTCGCGAGTCTGGAAGTCTCCACTTGCTCTAAACTTGACGTGTGAAAACAGCGCTGCACGGACATCACAGTAGCGTAGCTGATGCTTACATTTGTGGACGTCTCAGACCCGCGGCTAAGCCTACCAAGCATCGACAAGGCGAACATCGCGACCAAGATTCGCACGCGGAATCCTTGGACACGCGGCTAAGCCTTTTAGCACTCGGTGTTACTGAATTCGTGACCAAGCACATCACGCACACAATTTTAGGACTTGTGGCTAAGCATTTCGCGCATAGAAGTCTCCAACTCCGCAATCAAGCACATCATGTGTGGACATCTTGGACCCTCGCCTAAGCATTCGGTGCATCGGCGCCTCCGACTGTGCGACTAAGTCCATCAAGCGCCGACTCCTCGAGCCTGTGTCTAGGCATTTCGTGCGTTGGCACCTCGGACTGTGCGACTAGGTACTTAGAGCTTTGGCACCCTCAGACTGTGCGAATAAGCACATCAAGTGTCGACTCCTCGAGTCCGTGACTAGGCATTCCGCACATTGGCACCTCGAACTGCGCAACTAAGCACATTGAGTGTCAACGGCCAGCAAGCCAGAAAATTGTCTCGTGTGCACGAAATCAAAGGGCAGAGGCCCGAAAAGTCACCTGTAAGCAAAAGCAGCAAAAACTACAATCCTGGTGCATTTTTAGAGATATGAACTGCTCCAAAAACTTTGAGAGACGTTTTCTCAAAAGTGTGTTTTAGGCATTCTGCACTGTCTGTGGAAAGGGCAGCATGAGAATGCCTGGACCAATTTTGATCCTGTTTGTTCTTATGAATTACCTGAGGTGTGATTGAGTGTATAACAGTCTTCAATATCTCGCTGAGGGCTTAGTTTTTTTTCTGCATGCTAATTTGTGAATAACAAGCTCTGGTACAATTAGTGAAGGTGAACATGATGTTCTGAGTAAAAAGAAATAAAGCGATCTGAAAAGTTTTGGAACTGTTGTATTCTATAGTGCTCTTTTGAGTGAAGATTAAAACTACAGGCATGTTTTGTTACAGTGCCAGGTTTTCCACAAACGGAACTCATGTAACATTCTGTAACTTGAAAACTAGTCAAGGTATCGTAATGAAACTGGATATTTATTTATTTAAGACACTTTCGAGTGTGGCTGCCACATATTGTTGCTCTAGGTCAAAGAACAAAAAAGTTAGCTCTGATCCCCGCTTCCCCCCTCGAGTTTATGGGGCCATTGGCGGTGCCACGAAGCTGTTCGAATTATCGAGCATGTCCGGATTATCGGTGTCCGATTTATTGGTCGGTGACTGCAGTGATGTTTTACCTTTCAAACATCTCACATGTTTTCACCCCGAAGCAACACAGGTAACGCGATTTTATGGCTCTTACGCGGCTGACGCGCAGTTGTAATGCCGAGACCATGATGTCCAAGACATTCACAGAATGGCAGCATGCGGCAGTAGTTTACGAAGTTTACGCTTCCGGCCAGCTTGAATGCTTCGCTCCCATGTGCAGAATACAGTCATGTCCCGCTGGTAGTAAAATATATCAAGCTCTTGCATAAAAGATGGTGGCTGCATTTGCAGTTTCGAAATGACAGGTGACGGGAACCGGGTGCTATTTTGAAAGAACTACCCAATGCCACATTTTGTTTTTTAGATGGACATTTCTAACGAAAGTTTGCACCTAGGTGCGAGAAGACACTGGGAACAAAAATTACACTGAAAATATGGTTTTCGGCCCAAAGTGCTGCCGAATGGTAACTGCTGATGCCAGCTACAGTGTGGTTAATTTTTGAGTGTTTTTAAGAAAGAATTCATATACAGTTAAACCTGGATATAACGAAGTTGACAAAAGCTCGCAATTTTTCGTTACATGCAGGTTTTCGTTACATGCAGGTTTCACGTGAAGGCTCGTACGAATGATGCAGAAACGAAACCAAATAGCTCAATATATCCGCGAAGGTGAACTCACCCTTCAAGCATTTATTTTACACCAAAAAGCTGCGTAATTTGCGCTTGCTTCTTCGGCACAAGTGACGGCACAACACGCCGCTCCAAAGAAGCTAAATCGTGTAGAGCTCCTTCATCGTCGAGCGAGCCGACGAAACGGCGCATAACGTCCATTGCGTTCATCACCTCCTTTGCAGAAGGCACGTCACACGGATCTGCCTCACAGGCACCATCATCACCGCCATCGGGATTTTGCACGCTTTCAGCTACTGCTGCATCAGACATTTCTTCTGTAGCCACGGCGGCGTTGTCGGCAAACAAAAAGTCAGTCAGTTCAACGTCGTCGGGTACACCACCGTTAGTGCATAGCTCGTTCCAGGCTTCGGCCACATCGGACGGAGTAGAAAGGTCTTCCTCCTCTTCCTCGTCGGCACCAGCCCGTGCGTTTTTGGCTATTCCGGCCTTTAAAAAGCAATTCACTATAACTTCTGCCCTGACCTCTTGCCAGGAGGCAGCAAGCATCTCGACTGCTTGATAAATGTCGATCTTCACCTCCCGTTCCAGACGGATGTTGAGAAGTATCCTCTGGATTAGTCGGCGCCGGTAACAGCATTTAAAACTGTTAATGACCCCTTTGTCCAGGGGCTGTATTAGAGACGTGCAGTTGGCCGGGAAGTAATGCAGTTCGATGTTCGACAGCTGCAGGCCCTCGACGTGGTGCGCCGAGCAATTGTCCAGCAGTAGGCAAACTTGACGGCCTTGCCGCTTGACGTCCTGGTTAAATTCCTTCAACCACTCAGAAAATATTGGCCGAGTCATCCAAGCTTTGGAATTCGCCACATACTTCACGGGCATACGATTCGTCCCCTTAAAACACCTGGGACGGGCACTTTTGCCGACAACTAGCGGGACTCGCTTGTCTGTGCCGTCGAGGTTGGCACACAGCAGAATCGTTATGCGGAGCTTGCTCTGCTTTCCACCGCGGCAGTCATCGCCTTTTAACGCTAGCGTGCGGCCCGGAAGCATCTGATAAAATAGAGCCGTCTCGTCGGCATTGTAGACATCAGCCGCCTCGAAGCGACTCAGGATTCCAGGCAGCTCGTCAGCCACCCACGAAGCAGCAGCATCGCTGTCTGCGGAGGCAGATTCGCCGCTGATTACTCTTCCGACGACACCATGCCGGCTCTTAAATCCCTGCAGCCACCCGTTGCTTGCCTTGAAATCATCATGGCCCAAGATACACGCAAAATCCTTTGCCTTCTGTTGCAAGATCGCACCACTTATGGGTACATTTCTGGCTCTCGTGTCCAAAAACCATGTGAACAATGCCTTGTCCACATCAGTGTATGTGGACAGCTTCAGTCTTTTTTTCTTCGAGCTTGTTCCCGACTCCACTGCGTTTCTGATGCTGTGTTCCGCACTCAAAATCGTTGATAATGTGCTCGCTGGAATGCTGAAACGGGCGGCAACGTCCTTCTTCTTCTCGCCCGCGGAGACAGCATTTAAAATTGCGAGTTTGTCTTCAAAAGACAGAACTTTTCGTTTTCTGGCAGCAGAACTCATCACGACCAACCGACGACGTAGTTAGAAGCGGAGACGCACGACTACACGCCGACAGGCAGGCCTAGCACCTCCAAAACAAGTCGGACAAACCAGTACCAGGGCACAGTTGACACACGCACACGTGCAGAACGCAGGACAACACTCAAAATGGCGAATGCAACGCATCCATAGAGAAAGAAAAAAAAGTGACGCATGTCGTTCGTCATGGAGTGTCGTTCGTCATCGTCCCTCTCCCTTCCCGCGCCCTGGCAATGAAAGAACCGGCTATCAGCGTTGCTTTTCAAGTGAATTCTTACACATAAGTGCGTCTAAGCCGTTGAAACAAATAAAAATCACTAAATAAGAATGCTTGTCCTCAAATCTATACGAAACAAAATAAATCTGAAAGAGAAATCAGCTGCCGATACCAATGCCACCTAGCGTCACGCTAGACAAGCAAAGCCTGAAAAGACTGCTACGTTAGGCACGGAGCGGCGCTAGTTGCCGCCATCATCATCATCATCGCTAACTTTGCTCGGTCGCGGCAATCCCTGGTGTTCGCGTAGCTGCTGGCTCCTTACAATATTTATATTCAATAATCTAGAGCATTTCTTCGGCCGAATTTTCCTTAAAAGTGCAAAAAGTAATGACTGGTCAGCTTTGGGAGTTCGTTACATCAAGGCTAACCGCCGCAACGCGTTCGTTACATCAAGGTCGAAAATACATGGGCTTCAATGGGGGCAGCGTTGGGGAATTCAAAAACTTCGTTAAATCCAGGAATTCGTTACATATAGGTTCGTTACATCCAGGTTTAACTGTAGAATGAACTCCCGATATAACAACAACTTTCTGCAGAACTATTGAGTTCGTTATAAACGAGTTGGACTGTACCACAGTAAAGGGCAATAATTGATATAATGAAGTAATAAATATTACGATGTCATTTCAGCTTGCCCTTCATCTTCGTTATAATGAGGTTTAAGTGTACAGGGTATTGTGTCCTTGCATCATTACCTCGCGTGTAACACCCACCTTTCTTCTCCTCTTCCTCGGGCTTCTTGCGTTGGTTCCTGTTGCGGCGGTCCATGGTGCGCGAGGTCTTCTCCTTTTTCTCTCCTATCTGCGGCACCTCTATGCCTTGCTCCTTGAGTGTCTTGAGTGTGGCCTCCATGCGGGCCCGCGCCATCTTCTGTGCCTTGGTGAGCAGCCGTCCCTCGGCCTTGGCGCGCTCCCGCCGCTCCTTCTCTTTCTGCTTTTTGCGCTCCTTGCGCTCCTGCTCCTGCTTCAGCTGCATGTGCCAGAGACCACAGAATGACATCAGTTGCATAGCCCCATTTCAAAAGGAAATATAACAATCGTAAGGGAATGCACTGCACTTTTATTTTTTCACACCGCTGATAATTGCTCATCTCTGCATTTCACCAGACAATTTGATGACATATTTCTAAAAATTGGCGCTCAGCACAGGATTTGTGCAACATTGACATGATTTCCTCATGGTTATACATTGAGGCATGCTCTTAGGTGAATAACTACAAAGCTAATTAGCTAATATCACCCTGTTATTTCCCACGCAAGTAATGTCAGCCTCGAATTAATCTACCTGATGCAACGGAATTGCATTATCTGCTACAGAGGTTGTTTAACACCAATGCCAATCTGCATTGGCGTGAAACAGCACCACGAGGCAAAATACACTTATACTTCTAGCCTTGGCTTGAGACTTCAACTTCTTGAATTTCTGATGCAACCAAAAAGCACAAGAATAAGCACATCCATTATCAGTATACATTAGTTCAACAGTTTCTGTGTTGCTCACCTTTGATGAGCAACTAATATCTCACCTTCTCCTCTCGCAACCTTTCAGCTTCCTCCTCGGCTTTGATTTTCTCCTCTTCCTCCTGCTTCCTCTTCTCCTCTTCCTCCTTCAGCTTCCTCAGGTGCTCTTGGATAGCAGCAATCTGCACAGGAGTAAGCAAAATTGAGAGTTACTTAAGTATCCTTATGTAATTTGAATGTGAAAGCATAATGAATTCTTTAAGTGACCACCTTAAATTAAAGCTCTACCTTAATCCACCTTACTCTAATTTGTACCAACCATAATCCACCTTAATCCACTGAAGTCCACCTTGAAATAATTTTGGGAGTGGGCAAGGTCGTTTTATTTAGGTGTGGGCCACAGCATCCGTCTGACGCCGTGGCTGTTCATCGTGGGATTTCGCAGTGTGAGCTGCAGCAGGTTCAGCGCCGGGAACGTGACTTCACCACTTGGTCACGTGGGTTTTCTTGCCATCGTATGTTAACGCCGGATGCCAAATTTTTCACTTCACGGAGCATATAAGGCTTTTGCCTTAATAAATAAACATAATGCAATGAAATGGGCAAGTTATGCAAAGAAGCAGTGTTCTATTAGAGTAACACCAGCATTTCCAAGGTAATGCAGCTGTGGACAGCAGAGGATGGAATCTGCTGACGTATTATAAGGGTGAACAGAGATCTATGTGAGAGGCCTTCATCCCGCAGTGGACATAAGATAGGCTGATGACTATTATTATTACAATTATTATTAAATAAAAGCTTTTCACTTTGGCAAATATACTCAAGCAAGGGGTGTAATAACACCGACTACCACATAGCATTTGATCACTGGCACCCGTAGTACGTAAGTGGATTTCTATGGACTACCATTAATTTGAAGTTCACAAACTCTCACACGTGAAACAAGGCAGGAGAGCCTTAATCGTTGGTGTTTCGCAACGAAGGCACGTCTAGAACTGTTGCAAGTGTTTTGGCTGTGGAAACCACCATAATCAGTCTAGTGCATAAATGCCACTGCAAGGTTTGTACAGGTCTCAGAGACAGCAATTCAAGGACATTTAAGGACTTTCAAGGCCCTGTCAAAGCTTTTTCAAGGATGCAGAGCAGCATCCTATGCTCAATTTTTTACAATAACAATTTTCCAAAACACTACAGCTAAAGCTAGACATAACAAATTTAGTAAATGCAGCACTTAACTAGGTCATATTGAAATTGAACCTTTTATGCAAAGAAGTACAGTCACTCACATATTTTTCTTGCACAGAAAGGGTCCTAGAACTTTTCACATTATCGTGCAACTGGAAACACAAACAAATTTCCGGAGGAAAAATTCCCTTTCTTTTTTTTCTTTTTTTTTAATTTGAGAGTCCGCGACCAAAGATGTGCCAAAGGCCTCGCACACGCTTTCATATCGTGTTGATATTTTTACATCAACGGTACAAATAGAAACCTGCTAAGCTTTTGCATTCCGCAGCTGATAGCATTGCCGGCAGAGCACAGGGACTTTGCAGGCACAGCAGATCAAGAAGAAGCTCCAGCTTGGCCCCAACTTCGACAGTGCCTATTCAAATACTACATGCAAGACGCAGATATGCTTTTCTGAGATAACCCCCGAGGCGATTTTAATGAAATTTGTGACATTTGTGATAAGTTAAATTCTAATGACTGTAGGAAGAGGAATTTTGAGTTATGACTTTCATATTTTTACAAAAGTTGCCAACCATTGGCAACTTTACAAATCCGTAGCACTGCACCAAGAACAGATATCGCAGTTCTGTAAATTGCATCCGCCAGAACATCCAAAGTGGACAACTTTGATATATTCATTTATATCTCATGTGAATTTGTTACAATGTTTGCAAAGGTTTTGTAAAAGGGCGAGCCGCTGCAGCCACGTTTGTGCTGCGCACCTGATGCGGCAGAATTTCACTGCATCACCAGCCTCGCGCACCTTTCTCCCGTCTGCCTTCACTCTTCCGAAACACAAGTTCGACAGTGCCAACGGAGAAGAGGTGAAAGGGAGACAGGAGAGAGCGCAAAAGGGTGTGACTGTGACAAGGTCATGCCGTGCAGGGTGCATGGATCAAAGGCAAGTATGGCGAAGGTGTGTGGCACACAGATGAGTACGACTCTCTCTCTCTTTTATTTTTTTTTACTTCACTGTTATTCCTAAAATGGCAAGTTTGCTGGGGCCACAATGATCGGCCATAAAAGCTGGTCACAAAATTGATCTTGGACTGTATTACTCAAGAAATTCAAGGGGCCTTTCTAGGGCCTTGAAAACATACTTTCGACATTTCAAGGGTTCAAAGGACCTGTGCCCACCTTGCACAGTAGGTCACCGGCGAGAGCAATAACATTCACAATAATAAAGCATACAGCGGAGTATTACTGAAAAGTATAATTATTATCACCAGCTTTCTCTTTTCTTTCCTTCATTCTCTCTCTGTACTCTTTTTGCACTCAGAAACAGTAATTTTTATTTTACTTCAAAGAAAGGTATGTGATTATCCAGATGTAGAATGCATGCTAATTTTCTTCTTTGCCACGAGGTGGCGGATGTATCAATGCACTAATAACTTTTCATCCACTGACCTGCTTCGAGCCAGGCTTCTTTTGTTTCTTCTTGTCATCTTCATCCTTTTTCTTCTTTTTCTTCTTACCATCCCCTGCTTCTTCTTCAGCGCCTGTTTTCACGATGTGCCAAAGGTCAGAGTTAGGAAAAAACAACCCAAAATTCCCATATGACGCCTTTTATGTACAAAGGAACCACTGGGAATATACAAGGCACACAATGTCGCAATTTCATCTATAGTAATGTGAAACAGTGCCCCCCTCCCCCATTATTTCTTCATGAACGGCTTGCAAACACTTTGGGGTTCCTGCAATGATTACCGGCAGACACTGGCAAGCCTGGCAGACATCGAAACAACTAAGCGAGTGAGCAGATAACAGCTATCGCTGAAAAACGGGCAAACAGTGCCACTGACCTTCGGCCCCTTCTGCAGGAGCAGGGTCCTCCCCAGCTGTGGGAACTGGCGTTGCCTCCTTGCTGGGAACAGTAGGGGTGGCTTCAGCCTCCTTCTTAGCTGCATCTTTCTTTTTCTGAAAGTTCAAAGAGAAAAAAAGCAAACAGTTGGGTAGCTGTACACTGCCGGGACTGTACTTTTGCTTCAGATGCTACCAGACAAGCTTCCTTCAAAATGCTCGATACAGCTGGCATGGTACAGTAAAACCTCGTTAAACTGGACTCGCTTAAACAGCGTTTAGTTTTAACAGTAGCAAAGTCAAATCCCTGACTCACAGCCATTGAACATAACGTGCTTTGTATCCGCATAAACCATACCAGCTTATTGCGTACATATCATTTAACACGTAGTGTTTCCACTTTTCATAGTGCAATTGCGGCGGTGCGGCGTCCCCATGGGGAGGCCTGGCAGTACAACAAGACTCAAGAGATCCTAATAAGGGCCTCCAAGCACCCTGTGCGTTTGCGCATGAAGCCACATCAACATCAATATCATTTCAGCGCCATGTCAGAGAGTTGTGGTGCCGTGCAAGCTAGGACTCGCGTCATTGCAAAGCTCGGATAAGAAACACAGAGTGCTCAGCATAGAAGAAAAATAGGACATCATTCATCCTATCAAATGTGGCATAGAGAAGTCGGCACTGACACGCGACAAGGGTCTATCGTTGACTACGGTGTGTGGCATTTGGAATGCGAAGAAGTTGCTGGACAGCGCTACTGTGACCACGAAGAGATGTCGGCTACGAGGTTCGCTTTTCACTATCGCTGCCTCTGTTGTTGCCGAAAGGTCGCTTAACGGCAGTGATGAGGACAGCACGGAAAGCGACTGCATGGGCGAGTCAGGCCCAACGATGGCAGAAGCTGCACGTTCCGTCAGCCTCATTAATGCAATCGTTGCAACGAGAACAGCACCCTGCAAAGAAAAAGGTGCCGCGTGGCTTCTGCAGCGCTACCGTGCCCGCGCACGGAGAATATGCAACGCCAACGAGGCATCTGCCATGCGGGTGTTTACAGAGAAGAGGGGGCTGGCTGAAAAGCTGGCTCACAGCTTCAGTAAGTTTCAGGTCACTGTCGTCGCTGCTAGGCCGCTCTGGCATCAAACGAAAATAACAGACTTTTGTCGTGCGAAGTGAATAAATACTGCATATTTTTTTTTCTTTGATCACACTCTCTCCGAGTTTCGTTTTTGACAGGTAAGTGGACGGTTTCATGCTATTTTGGTTAAGCAATACTACTATTTAGTACATACTTTTTTCTGAGCTCCAGCCAACTAGAGTTTAACAAGGTTTCACTGTACTCTTTCACTGGCAGACTGACAATGAGTGGCATTTATATGATTGCGACAAGAGGCATACCGCATCGCATTTTTAGCACATCACATTCATGCAAACGGCAGTAATGCACTAGGACAGTGTATCACATTGATTCTACCGGGGAGCATAATACGAGAAGGATAATTTGTCTCGTGCAGTGCATGTAAAATGCTGGCGTATCGCATTGAGGAAGAGAAACGGCTGTCTTCGTGTGCTCCTCTCAACTCAGCAGGGCAACGCAAATCGCCAGAAACAGGTTCCAGCTTGTTTCAGATGAAGGGGAATGTGCTACATGTTGCATGGTAATTACTGCGATTCAATAAACAATGCGACACGCTACTGTCATATTCATGTTAACGCAGCTGGGAACTGTGACTTGCAGACAGCATATGCACCTTTTTGGCCTTTTTTGACTCTGCAGCAGGCGCAGCTGCCTCATCCTTGACCTCCTTGGCTTCCTCTGCCCCCTCCAAAGGCTCATCTTGGGCAGCAGCCTTCTTGTCCTTCTTCTTCTTCTTCTTGCCAGTCATGGGCTCCATGGCTTCACCCTGCAAACAACACACTGGTCAGCATGGTGGGTAACAGGGCACTGAAATGGCAAAATTTCACTAAATATCTAACTAATGGAAAATAAAGTGAGTTGCCAGCTCATATGGGTTTCCTCGGTAGCTTCGTGTTATTTATTGCTGGATGGCAATATTTTTTTTTTTTCCTTTCATGAAACTTGTTCTACCTAGCAGATTTCCGTGCAAGTTATTTGCTCAATCGATCAATGTTCCTGTGCTTTGAGTCAATTAATTTGGCCTCATGCTGCCACCTCCTGGCCTCCTGGTTAGCATTGGTGGTAAAGAAACCACCTCGGAGAGGCATTGGTTCTGCATTTGATCCATAAACCAGTACGAGTTTTTCAAGTGCAAAGCTATCTTCCGAAGAGGCCTGCATAGGCCTCCTCTGTAGTTTTGTGGTGCTTACAAGTAGATGAGACGTTCTCCCTTTCATGGAACTTCGACCTTCAGGACTTCTGCAGAACTGATTTGGTAGTACACAAATGTAAGTGCCCCCTTTGTTTTTTAATGCGGGTTGTCAGGCTCGATAGAACTGAATGACAATATTTCACAGAGTGCTAAGATCAGCAGCCCGTGCCGCAGCACAAATTCTGTATCAAGTAACAGTGCAAGAGAAAGATGACTATTGGTCAGTATGATGACAGCAAAAAATATTTTACTTAGGCCGGCACACTTTTCCCCACGTTCGAAATTAGTTCAAACAGTTCAATGTTGAGTTTACTCTTAAAAAAGAATACATTTCTTGTTAGAACTTGATAGCATTGATTCATTAACTTAACATCTAAGCACTCTCACCCACTTGGGTCACTGATTGGGTGAGAGGGTTCAGGAAAAAAGAATTGCTTAGATTCAAGCAAATGCAGAAGAAAAGATGGCTACAGGCAACCATGCAGCGTCCTCATTGACTTGATTTATTACATGTGCTATACAGGTACAGAAAACAATATTAACTACTTAAAGACTTAATGAAATTCACATTGACGCTTCGACATACTTGTTGTGCCACATAAACATTAAAGCTGCTTCTGGCAAAATGCATTCTCACAAATCATTCAACCATTGGATGAATACTGTCACTTTCAATGTTAGCAGCTATGCTCACACTTTAACACATTTATAAACTACAGTTATATTAAAAAACTCTGTCCATTAAATAATTATTTCCATGGTATTATGATTAGGACTGCAGCTATCATCCTCACAATATTAATTGTCATTAAAAGATGCACTTGTGGCAGCCAATATAATGGCATTAAAGGAGTACTGCAACGTGTATCTTCGAGCACATAGAAAGTCTATTACACTTTAAAGGATGACACTTAGCAAGCGTGAGAATTGGGAGACACATTAGTGTATGTTAATTTGATAATGTTGGTTCTCAAAATAATGGACCCGTAATCATTGACGTGATCATAACCAGACGACACAGAGCAAGCTCACCTCTTCGCCTTCCTGACCAGCAGCAGCAGCAGCAGCGAGAGACTCTTTCGTGGGCGGCGGTTTCTTGCCTTCAATTTCCAATGTGAGCTCTTCCAGCATCTTCTCAAGCTCGTCGTCATCCTGGTTCTTCTTTTTCTTCTTCTCCTTCTTTTTTTTCTCTTTCTTTTCCTCTTTCACAACCTGGCAATAGTGAAAAATAGGAGAACAGTGTAAACAATGGGGTGTGCACCAGTGCTAGCAATTGACAAGATGTCAGTGGTACTCTTTGAATGCCAACATTAAAGCATTGGCCACAACATATCTCTATTCAATACATGCGTCCCTCGTTCGCCTCTTATAAAACCCGAAGTCCATATGCGTGCCAAAAAGCAGATTTATTTTCCCACCTCTCCAATACAAGGTACTGTGACAGCAAGGTTGCACTTGTAATGCTACAAATCGTCTTATACCCTTTTACATGTTACATAATTTTTAGTCAATCATAAGAAGCCAACAGATGATGCAATGAACAGGAAAGCGATGGGGAGATTATTTTTATAAACTCTAACTATGAATATACTGTATTTACACGAGTATAATGCGACTACGAAAATAATGCGAGGGGAAGTTTACACCCTTAAAAAAAAAAAATTGGCATTACGATTATAACGCGAGCTTGAGAGTTTTAAGGGCAGCCATAGTCGAGGGGGCAAAAAAAGAAGACGTTCTCAAAATTATTATTTAGGTATTAACTAGTGTAATATAGTGTAAATATGGTGCATGTTACACTTAGATGTGTAATCAAATTAGCTTTTTTAATTAAAGAAAAGGAACTTTCCTCTACAGGGAGCCAAACCCGGGACCTCAGCATGACAGCTGCAATGCTGTGTCCTTCCTTCCCCTTTTATTTTCCTTTATCACAAATTAAGCCACTATACACATTGGAGAGAACCCTTTATAAAAAGGGTTCTCTCCAATGCCTTCCTTCACTTCATATGGTCGATATGTATCATACCAACTGAATAGCAAATTTAGTTAAAATGCAAGGAATTAATTCCCCAATATATTTCACATATCCTCACCTTCTCCTCTTGCTCTTCAACATCTTCCTTCGCACTGTCCACAGCCTCCACATCGTCGTCATCATCAACATCGAGGAGCGCAAAACCACCCATCTTTTTCTTGGGAGCCTTGGGCACATCTTCATCGTCGGAGTCCTTCTGTTTCTTGTTTTTCTTCTTCTTCGACAAGGCAGGAGCAGTAGGCATCTCATCATCTTCATCACCACTCTCATTGAGCAGGCCTCTACCCTTCTTTTGCTTTCTTTTTGAGAATAGTGGCTTGTCTTCCTCCTCATCCTCACTTTCATCTCCTGCTTTTGTTTTCCCCTTCTTCCCTTTGACGACCGGCTGTCTAGCCTCTTCTTCCTCGTCACTTTCATCGCCTGCTGCCGTCTTTTTCTCCTTCTTGCCCTTGGCCAGCTTGACATCATCCTCATCATCACTCTCGTCTCCTGCTTTCTTTCCTTTCTTTGCCTTCGCAGCAGGCTTTGGATCTTCATTTTCGTCACTATCGTCCCCCTTTTTCCTGCCTTTCTTGCCTTTGGTCGGCTTGAACTCCTCCTCATCGTCGTCATCGCTGTCGTCGCCTCCTTTCTTCCTTCCTTTCTTTCCTTTTGCTGTTTTGGCAGGCTCGTCCTCGTCCTCACTGTTGTCTCCCTTCTTCCCTTTCTTTCCCTTAGCTGGCTTAGCTATCTCCTCATCCTCGTCGCTCTCGTCTCCACCTTTCTTTCTGCCCTTCTTCCCCTTTTGCACAGGCTTTGTGGGTTCCAATTCATCATCGCTGTCCTCTGCCACTTTCTTCTTGCCTTTCTTTGCCTTTCCAGCTGGCTTCACAACCTTCTCCTCCTCCTCGCTGTCATCAAAACGCTTTCCTTTTGCACCCTTCTTGGTCATGGCAGCAGCCGGTTTGGCATCATCATCGTCTCCGTCACTGTCGTTGTCGCCACGGCCCTTCTTGCCCTTTGCCTTTTTGCTTGCCAGACCTTTGGCAGGCTTGGCTGGCTCGTCACTGTCGCTGTCGTCTAGCTTGTTCGCACCTTTCTTAGACTTGCCTTTGCGGACAGGCATGTTGTCATTGAGGCCATCACCACTGGTGTCCACCTTTAAAATCAAGCACACAAGGCACTGTCAATCCAGTGAAACTAGAAAGAGAACTCTACAACATTTGGCAAAATGCCACATAACCCAGAAGGTACGAAGGCCTATTACATTCCTCACTCACAGATTTTGCTTTCACAACAAACATGGACAATGCTAGTGTATCATGAATTTAGGCTTGGCGGTACATATTAGCTGTTTTTGTCACCATTCAGATCTTGCTATTGTGATGGCTTGGACGAGTTCGTGTGCATGTGCCATTTCTTCTTTGTGTCTCGTCCATGTGTATGCTGTATGTAGAAAATCGCAGATGTTTACAACATTGTGTCAACAAAACTAAATGATCAGCAGCTCCCTAGCCCTTGACTTTACGTGTTGAGAAGCTTACCTGCCTTGTTTCGATAACAGAAATGATATCCTGTTATGAAAAAATTCAGTTTTTAACATGTTTGTGACAATGCTGCACAGCTTAAAAAAAAAAAAACATGTGACTTCAGCTATGTGCACATTAAAAAAAAGAAAATGGGTTTGTTTACATTTCCAAAGGTTTTAGCAGGCATCCCAGTGACAAATATTTGCTCAGCATCAGACACTGCAGGGACTATTTTCCCTTTCGGTGTGCGATATGAGCATAAAAGACACAGATGAACAGCACGCTTTGCGCTACAAGGTGGCCAATACAATTTTTTTTTTTTTCTCGAACAGAGGTACGCACAGGAGAGGACCACTCGGGAAAGTATTTGTCACCTTTTTCTTAGCGCCTCCTTTGTCAGTAATGGTGAGACTATCCATGTCTTGCACCAATGTGTCGTCACTGCAAGTAAAACATCGTGTGTGTAAATCGATGTTTAAATAATTTCACTGTCAATATTTTGCATTTAATGTTTGCAGCGTATCATCATTTTAGTCGATGTCAACGCGATAACGAGGAGTTTTTATCTGCTGCTTCCACTTTACGCCCAATTAACGGCAAAAACAATTACGCCGGAAATTAACAGCTGGATAATTACTG